>NC_026004.2:20574759-20728675 GCF_000442705.2 Elaeis guineensis | reverse complement strand
CTTTTTTTTCTAATTTTTATTTTGACTAGCATTAGTACTAGCCTCTCTCACCTGATTTGAATATGGATCCTTAAAAATCCTATTACTTCTAAGCTCAAAGATTACTTTGTCATTTTCAAATTGAGGATTCTTAGGTTAGACATTGGATTGATGACTAGGTCTAGGTGATTGGTGGATAGGTGGGTTATTTCAAAATTTGGTATTGATTCGTTTGGCAATTGACCTAGTTCTCTCCTCATTGTAAATTCAGTTAATTGATCTATTTGTGCTTCTAGCCTAACGAGGGATTGCTGTTGGATCATAATCATTTGTTGAAGTTGGCTAAACTTATCATCAGCTAGATTGGTCTGTTGAGGAGGTGGGTATAACGGCTAATTGTAACAGGATGGCTGAGTAGGCTGACCTCTATTATAGGCATATTCTGGTATAAAGGCCTACTCTGAAAATTTTGCAAAAGAAGAATTTGGATCTGAACCTGAGTCTGTTGGGGTCTCCAAGAAAAATTAGGATGGTTCCTCCAGCCTGAATTATATGTGTTAGAGAATGGATCATTGACAGGTTTGGAGTAACCTTGGACAGCTTGAACTTCTTCTTGAATGAAAGATGGACACTGTACAGCGGTGGGACATTCGCTCACATGATGGGCCAGACTAGCACAGATAGAACAAATCTCCTGATAATTAGGTGGTGTGTATTGTGCAGGAGATTGTTGACCTAATGCTAAGAACTGATCAAATTTCTGGGCAAAAAGGTCAACTTTATCTAATCTTTGGACTATTAGGTTCAGATCGACTTTAGGACTAGAGTCTGTTTGCTTGATCTCAAAAATTTCTGTCCGCTTTTGGTGAGGAATTGATCTTTCGTAAGAGGATAATGAAGCATGATTGATTGAATTTTCACTCAAAGTTTCAAATAAAATGTAGGCTTCATCCTTACTTTTACTCATGAATGCACCCCCACAAGATGCATCTACCATCTGTCTGTATTGGTCACCTAAACCCTCATAAAAAGCTTGAACAATTTGCCACTTAGATAGACCATGGTGTGGGCATTTTCTAAGAAGTTCCTTAAGTCTCTCCCATGATTCATGAATTTGTTCTCCTGAAAACTGAGCAAATCTAGTGATGGCTCGCCTCATAGTGTTGGTTCGACCTATGGGATAGAATTTCTTAAGAAACTCATGCTGCATTCCAGTCCAAGTTTGGATTGGTCTCCCTATTGTGCCAAGTCAGTACTTGGCTTTGTCTTTAAGTGAGAAGGAGAATAAGGTCAATCTAAGTGCATCATCAGTAAAATTTTAAATTTTCACCGTGGAACAAATTTCTAAGAACTCATCCAGATGCTTGTAAGAATCTTCATTAGTATTCCCATAGAAAGACGGGAGCATCTGGATTGTGATCGACTTGATCTCATAGTGGCTTGCAGAGATATCAGGTAAGTGGATACAAGTCGATGGGTTATAGATGGAAGGAATAAAATATTCCTTCATCTGCCTAGGTGGTTCTCTAGGATCTCCAGCCATCTAATTTTCAGATTTAATATGAATCAACCGTTCAATCTCAGGATTGGGTTCAACTAGATCAGGATAGAGAGATCTTCTACCTTGCATATACCAGTGCAAACCCTAATGTATGATTCAAGTTTTGTTTTTGTTTCATTTTTTTTTTTTAAGAGAAAAAGGAGAGAGAAGAAAGAAAGAGTCCTAGACCTAGATACGTAAGGTGGGAAGAATTAGTTGTGGTTTAGTGTTAATTATAATCAAGTTAGCAAACAATTAAACTTAGACACCTATGGATTTCTTATTCCTAACAGTTCAATGTAGAGTGGCTTAGCTTAAATGCAAATTAGGTTTATTCTCACTTCCTTCAACTAGCCAGGTAAGAGGTGAGATCGTGGGGATCCTCCTGTTGCTTGCCTTAGATACCAATTGAATTGGCCAGGTAAGCTAACGAAACTAATAAAATAACCACAAATCCACTTAGGCTGAGCCTTTATAACCTCTAGCCTTAGACACCACTTTCAGGAGTGAGTCCGGACTTACTTTGCACTTGACTTGACCACAATACTCAGAACTAAACTCGATTAATACTAGGGGCTAATGTTTACTTGATTTTAGTTAGACTAAGGTTAATGTGGAATGCTGGTTGGTTGTTTTTGGACTAAGGGAGGGTGATGAAATCCCCACCTTATCTTATTATGGGTGTTGCCCTTAAATTGATTTGAGATGAATATGCACAACCAATTTCAAACAAAGAGTTCTATACAACTAAATTAGATGCATGAAACTAATAAAACTTGAAAGCTTACCTTGTCTCCAGCAATCACCAAAAATAAATCTACAATGATAAATGCTCCTAAAAATTAAGTTTCTACTCTTGTCATGCAATTTTTATTAGGTTTATATGGATGAATTTTAGGCTAATTAAAAAAATAGTAATTAATACTAAAAAAAATAGTTAAGACTAAGATTAGGATTGATCCCACCAACTTGGAAGCTTTCTATCTCTCTTTTTTTTTGAATTTTTGAATTTTTTTCTGCAAAAAGATAAAAAAAGTTAGTAAGCAATAGTCACAAGAAAATCAAAAAAATCAAACATTAAAATTGGTCCCTTCCCCGACAACGGCGCCAAAAATTTAATAGGGTCAAGATGTTATCGTTAGAACACTGTGATTATCAATCAAATTTCAATTTCAATAAAAAATAAAAATATGTAGAAAGTAATGAGTCGAGTCGAATCCACAGAGTCGAATCCGCAGGATTTTGATTTGAAATCTTTGATTTTACAAAAAAAAAATAAAAGTTTGAAGAAAGTAATTTAAGTCAGAAAACAAAAATTAAAAGTGCGAAAAATAAATCGGATACTAAGATCTACTAACTATATCCTAGCATCTACTTACAATAAAAATAAATAACAAAATTTAAAAAATATAAAAATAAATTGGTACTAAGATCTACTAATTAGATCCTAACATTTACGTGCAAAAAATAAAAGACAGAAATTTAAAGTGCGGAAAAATAAATTTTACATTAATTGAAATTGAAATTCAAGTATAAGAAATTTAAAAAGAACAATAAAATAAAATAAAAATAAAACTATAACAAGGATTTGAAGTTGATCAGCCATGCCTCGTCGGAAAGATGGTTGATGACCTCTCCATCTTCCGTCGTACTCCGTAGAGCGAACCGGCTTTTCTCCTTCTTTTTCTTGGATCCCTAAAGCTATTTAATTTTTTCTCTATTTTTTTCTACACTTTCTACTCAATTTTTTTGCTCACAAAGCTTATTCCCAGATCTCCTGTTTATAGATAAATTTTTCATAATTTTTTTGATAGAAAAAGGAGTCCTAAAACCCTTAAAAATTATATTAATCTCCTTAGGAATATTCCTAGCCATCGGATCTGGATTGGACCGCTCAGATGTGTCCAAAAATCAGCCTTTTACTCCTTATCAGGGTCAGATTCGATTCTGACCGTCCGATCGCGCTTCAGATGAGATCTGGACTATCGATCAGCGCTTCTGATCTTCTATTCAAAGTCGGAAGCATCCTCAGCCATTGGATCTCTTGATGGATCACTTTTGGACCATCGGATCGCACAAAAGAGTCCTCTTATAAACCGACAATGAACAGCAACCGTTGGATCTAAGTCGGATTGAATCTCAACCATTGGATCGCGCCCAGGATCTTTCTCTCGCTGTGAACCGCGCCTGTGGACCGCGTGAAGTTTTCTGTGGACCGCGTCCTGGCTCTGTGGACCGAGCGGCCGGTCCACCGTACATCGAAGGCTATTTTCTTTATTTTTTAGGATATTTTAGCTTCGTTTTTACTCCCATTTTCATCTGAAAAATTGAAAAAAATATGCATTAAATTTTTCAAAAATTTTTCTTCATTTTGGTGTTTAAATTGCTCAATTAAATTAACATCTATTTTTTTATAAATATATCTAATTTTATATTTTTTTCAAAATCACTTATTTTTTAAGAAAATTCAATAAATTCATGAAATTAAGATTTTTAAAAAAATATTAGCACCATAAATTATCAAAAATACCTACAATAAATATAAAAATATACCACTTATCAGAGATCAGCGAGAAATTGGTTGGCCTGCAGGCTTATCTTAGTGCTTCTTGAAAGAAGTCATGGCTGAAGCTATGATAAGAAGGAATGAAAGAAAAAGAAAAATGTCACGATTGTAACTTTGCAAAGTAAAGTGACATATTATACCACCTGAACATCTCCTATGTTTTTGAAAAAATGCTAAAATACAAGAATCCCTTATGAGGCCAAAGCATGAAAGAGATGAATTAAATTGATCAAAGCTCTACATTTTCACACATTATAGTGGGATGTCCATGACTTCATATTCTCTAAGATAACCTTACAAACAACGAGATAGAACATTACTGTTGCTAGCTATAGTTACATAGGCAGCTGAAAAGCAAAAATAATAGGATTACATAGAAAATAAGAAGAAACTAATATTTGTATTTCATATCAAATTGATAGGTTTTACATTATCTAAGATCAATGAATGTTCATTACAACTGAAAGAATTAAAGAAAATATAAAAAGACATATCATATAAGGATACAAAAAAAAGAGAGGGCTATCACTTGTGCATGGTATCATTATCATCATCTCAACGACTGCTGGAAGTATCAGAATCCTGTAAGAAACAGAAAAAACTTTCTAAGTTGAGAATATAGAAATAAATACATATAACTCATAAAGCCTATACAATAAAAATATACATGAAAACAATATAAAATTCACAAATTATATGTAGCTAATTACTTGATACAGGGCAAAATCCCATAAAAAAGATGTAATTTGATCAATCTAAGTCCTCAATGATACTATCTCTATCTGATAGCTCTGTCTCAGCTCCTCCATCTATAGGTCATGTCTCTAATTCATCTTCTGTAATTATATCTCATATCTCTGCCTCATCTCTTCTACTTATATCTCTAGTCTATGGACCTCTACAGTACAACTACTCTATCTATACTCTTGAGTATATCTGCTTATTGTAGACAAATGAATGGGGATGACTCCAACTCCATAACCCCTCACTCGGCCATATATAATGCTTTGGTCTTATAAGCTTGTGAACATCTTGATCTCGATATGACTACACTCCGCAAATGATGATGACTCACCGATACGTTTTGCAATAAGTATTGTTGTCCTATCCTATATATTAAAGAATAGATCTATATATTAATGATAAAAAATGATAATATAAATTATTCAACAAATAGATCAATACATATGACTAGATCTCTAGACTTCTTTTTTACAAAGCTGCCATCTCGGTAGGTATGAGTCATCCTATAAAACTCAATCTCACTAGGCTCCCTTCCATGCTCTTCCATCTATGGAAAAAAGATATATGTTACATGATATATGGTCCATTATATATGATGTGTGATGCAATATATATCTCAATTCTAGTTTCTAATTTTCTGTTGTAAATTGTGAAAAGTGAATATATGATCATGGAGGCAAATGAGAAATAAAAGTATTGATCTTTGTTATGCAAGCACATCATGTTTATCTCCCCTCTAAAAAACCTGAAGCAGGCATAGTATTCCTCAAATCATTTTAAACCACAGCATAATCCTCTACTTCCCTGGCTGTTCCATAAATGACCTGTCCGATAATGTATAAACAAAGAAGATAAACTTACTTGTCAACAAGAAAATAAGATAAACTTACTTGTCAACAAAGAAGACAAACATGCATGTCAACCTCTGTAGAGTCCTTTTTGATGTGATACAACTAAACTCATTATGCCATTTCAATTGGCAGAATTTGGGCTCAATTGACTTATTATGTATACATTACATAATTTTATTAAGAAGTATTAGAAGCCTATAATATACAAAGTTAGCTCTAACCTTGCATAACTCTTAAAACCTAATGTGTGAGGCACCAACGAGAATTTATAGTAGTTAATTCAATCTAACATTTGTATTTTTTTTATACTTTGTTGCAGGCTAAGTTTATAATCTCTCCAGAGAGCCATGATTGAGTACTAAAGTCCTTGAATTATAAATGGAAAAAATATATGGCCAAGTTGAAGAAGGAATATATGGAGGCTATGATGGAGGAGGAGGTTGGCTGGTCGTAAATTACTGATCTAGAATCCCATCTTTAAATCCAAATCAAACTTTGTATACAATTATATTCTTATACCAAGCAGAGACCTTTCCTTATTGAAAGAATTATGAGAATGCATCAAACTAGATCAGTTTACATAGTCCCAATGATTCAAAACTATTAATATGTTATCAGATGTTCTATTTTTTTGACACCAATGGTTCCTTGAAATCAAGAATCATGCGGGATCATATCAAAAACCTTCAAGAACATTGTACCAAAAAATAAAAATAAAAACCCTTCAAGAACTTAACATCACTCGAAATCAAAATATATACAAGACTAAAAAAAGAGAACCCACACACCAAGGTGAAATAAAGCCCCAAAGATCGAATCCTTTCCCCCTTCTCCATTATTAACTTATACTAAAAAATCTTTTAGATCTAATTTTCAATTATCTTAAATGAAGAAAAAAGCTAAAAAAATCCTGGATAACAAATAGAATCCCTTACTCCAGGGCTCAAAAGAACAATAAAGCCAGGAGCTCCTCATAGACCCCGACAATCCATCATATTGTGGTCTAGAATTCACAAATCTCTCAACAATATCCACACCATGATCACTGATCATGATCAAACCTACAACATCTATAGATCAACTCAAATTCATGCATACAATCAGGAGATCAGAGGGCATAAAGACATCAAGAAGAAGTGGAAAAGCTTCTTATCTTTCTTCGAGGAAAAGAGAGAAAGAAATCAAGGCCGAGCTTTCCCTTCAGCTTCCTCCGCCTTCTACGCCCAGGCGGAAAAGGCTCGACGCTCAGTAGCTTAGGGCATGGGAAGCAGGAGGAGGATCAATAAGGAAGAGTGAAGGTGAGGTAGGGGTAGCTTAGGGCACGAGGAGCAGGAGAAAGAGGATCTACGGGGAAAAAGGGGGGCGAATAGCTTAGGGCACGGGAAGTCGAAGAAGGAGGATCGATGAAGAAGATGGTGGGAGAGGGGGAGCCGAGGTTTATTGGATTCCGACAATGCGTATAAGCATCATCTCGAAATTTCCACCTAATGATGTTTATAAGTGGCAATAAGAACCACTTTATCTTATTAAATTTCAACACTTTTAAAAAAAACAGCAAGTGGTCAGGCAATTTTAAACTTGTTGATGCTTTTATTTGGCATTGGCAAATAAAAATCGGATTTTTTTTTTTTTTTAAGATAGATTGTGTGTGTATATATATATATATTATGGATATGGATGTAAATACGAATATTAGATAGATGCTTCAATTTTTATCCTAGATAGATTCAAATATAAAAATAAATTTAGATAAATATTGTCTTATTCATTTTCAATCCTAACAACAAGATCTAAAAAAAAAATTTCTTGATCATTATTTGACTAGGTCATTGGCACCATCTTTTGTGACCTTGAATATCCAAATGCTCAAATGGCAATCCGCCTCTTTTTTGGAAGACAGATCCTCTACAATGTGCATGATGCACCACAAAATATAGTACAATAAACAGTCAGTCAACAATGCGCATTATGTATATGTACAACACGTGCTCATATGTGTATTATTTGCTAACTATCCATCCTATGATGAATGACTAACATGATGTACCTTTAGAGGTGGGCACCGGGCCAAGCCACCCATGGGCCAGCTCGGTCTGATATGAACTAGGTCGGCCCGACCAGACACGAACTAGGTCGTGCCTGGCACGACCCGTCAAGTATTGTAATAGACCGTGCTAAGGCACGGCCCAATACTAGGGGTCGGGCTAAGCTGGGGGTTTAGTGGCCCGTGGCCTAGGCCCGGCATGGCCCTTCACGGCCTAGGCTAGCATGGCCCATTGTGTCAAGCATGGCATGGCATGTGCCCAGGCACGACATAGCCCACATGCCAGCCCATATGGGCCGTGTCTTAGCACAACCCATATGGGCCATGGCACGGGGTATTTTAAAGTTTTTATTTTAAAAAATAATTTTTATAAAATAAAATAGATTAGAAACTTAGAGGATAAATAAAAAAAAGGAGATATTGAAATTTTTTTTGTAAAAGCAAAAACCATCTTGTAATGGTGGAAGATTTGGCATAGACCCCTACCAGTTTATTAATATAAATCAAAATTATACAAAAGTGGGAGGGGGGCTAGGCCTGACCTCTAGAATATAATGAAGAGGAGAGAGAAGAAAATAGAGGTGACTCACCTCAACAAATAAAAAATAAAAATATATAATTTTAAAAAATTAAGAATTGAAATAAATCTTACTAATTATTTGTACCGTTTGTGTCATCCTCATCATCAGATCTAGTATCATGTGCTTCTCTATCCTGAAGTCTCGCCTCCACATCCAGCCAATCTTGAAAATATAGCAGCATCTCAATTATCTCTTCCCATCATCATGCTCCTCTTTTCATCCAGAACATACTGACCTGTACTAAAAGTTGATTTTCATGCTACTGTAGACATCGGTATAGCTAAAATATCACGTGCAATTACAAACATAATAGGATATTGATTTTTTATACTCTTCCACCAGGTCAACATATCAAAATTTTGATTTGATTTTCATCTAATGTAAAAGAGATTTTATTTTATAAATAAAATTTTAATTCATTGCTTAAAAATGAAGAAAATGCTGATGAAGAAAATGCATGTGAATATCTCCTGTTGGGTATAAAATACCCACAGCCGAAATCCTCGACGGAATCGACATCAGAACAGCTCCGCCCGGACTCCTACGGGAGTCGGGCTCCGCCGTCGTAGGAGTCCGGGCTCCGCCGCGACACCAGAGCAGCTCCGCCCGGACTCCTACAGGAGCCGGGTTCCGCCCGCAACTTCAGCTCCGAGAGGGCTCCGCCCGGACTCCTACGGGAGCCGGGCTCCGCCTCCGGCATCAGAACAGCTCCGCCCGGACTCCTACGGGAGCCGGGCTCCACCGCGACACCAGAATAGCTCCGCCCGGACTCCTACGGGAGTCGGGCTCCGCCTCCGACATCGACTGCAGCACAGCTCCGTCCGGACTCCTAGGGAGCCAGGCTCCGCTCTCGGTATCAACTGCTGGTAAGCTCCGTCCGGACTCCTACGGGAGCCGGACTTCACCTCTACCTTTGACTGCTGGTAAGCTCCGTTCGGACTCCTACGGGAGCCGGACTTCACCTCTAACTTTGATTGCAGAGGACTCCGCCCGGACTCCTACGGGAGTCGGGTTCCGCCCGCAACTTCAGCTCCGAGAGGGCTCCGCCCGAACTCCTACGGGAGCCGGGCTCCGCCTCCGACATCAGCTACAGAACAGCTCCGCCCGGACTCCTACGGGAGCCGGGCTCCGCCTCCGACATCAGCTGCAGCACAGCTCCGCCCGGACTCCTACGGGAGTCGGGCTCCGCCTCCGGCATCAGCTACAGAGCAGCTCCGCCCGGACTCCTACGGGAGCCGGGTTCCACCTCCGACATCGACTGCAGCACAGCTCCGCCCGGACTCCTACGGGAGCCAGGCTCCGCTCTCGGTATCAACTGCTGGTAAGCTCCGTCCGGACTCCTACGGGAGCCGGACTTCACCTCTACCTTTGACTGCTGGTAAGCTCCGTCCAGACTCCTACGGGAGCCAGACTTCACCTCTAACTTTGATTACAGAGGACTTCACCCGGACTCCTACGGGAGCCGGGTTCCGCCCGCAACTTCAGCCCCGAGAGGGCTCCGCCCGAACTCCTACGGGAGCCGGGCTCCGCCTCCGACAACAGCTGCAGAACAGCTCCGCCCGGACTCCTACGGGAGTCGGGCTCCGCCTCCGGCATCAGCTACAGAGCAGCTCCGCCCGGACTCCTACGGGAGCCGGGTTTCGCCTCCGACATCGACTGCAGCACAGCTCCGCCCGGACTCCTACGGGAGCCAGGCTCCGCTCTCGGTATCAACTGCTGGTAAGCTCCGTCCGGACTCCTACGGGAGCCGGACTTCACCTCTACCTTTGACTGCTGGTAAGCTCCGTCCGGACTCCTACGGGAGCCGGACTTCACCTCTAACTTTGATTGCAGAGGACTCCACCCGGACTCCTACGGGAGCCGGGTTCCGCCCGCAACTTCAGCTCCGAGAGGGCTCCGCCCGGACTCCTACGGGAGCCGGGCTCCGCCTCCGACATCAGCTACAGAACAGCTCCGCCTGGACTCCTACGGGAGCCGGGCTCCGCCTCCGACATCAGCTGCAGCACAGCTCCGCCTGGACTCCTATGGGAGCCGGGCTCCGCCTCCGACATCCCCTGCAGCACGGCTTCGCCCGGACTCCCACGGAGGTCAGACTCCGCCCATGACCCCGGCCGTCAGGAGGACCTCTCCCGGACCTCTACAGAGGCCGGGCTCCGACCGTCGCCGAGCTTCAATCAACAGATCCGCGCCCCCTGGCAAGCCACCTAAACGGCCACGACCCTGCTCCACTTCCTGTGACGGATTCCGCACAGCTCCATCATTCCCTGACAAGCCGCAGTAACCGTCGCCGCCCTGCCCCACTTCCTGTGGTGGATTCCGCACAGCTCCACTACCCCCTGGCAGGCCACGATAACGGCCACGAACCTGCTCCACCTCCTGCGATGGATATCGGGCGATTCTCCCATCCGCTGGCAAGTCACAACAATGGGCGCTGCTTTACTCCCTGCAACTGATTCCACGTGGCGAGCTGCGGTGATGGCCACGATTTCGCTCCACTATCACTCGCAATAAATTCTCCTGACCACGGGCGGCCCACTACCAGACGGTTACAGATATCGCCATCAATCCGTTGCCCCCTCCGCCTATAAAAGGGGGACTCAGATACGTTATTCTTTAAGCTCATTTCTTATCTCAAAACTCTGCTAAATTTTTCGTTCGAGCACTCCATTCTTGTTGAGGCAGAGAACTGACTTGAGCGTCGGAGGATCTTGCCGGAGCAACCCCACCTCCAGTTTAGACTTCCCTTGCAGGTCCCGGCGACGACCGCGGCTTCTCCGACTCCAGCTTCTCCGACGCGAGCAGATTTTTGCACCAACAGGATTGGCGCTAGAGGAAGGGTCCTGTGTCTTCGCAGCACCCTTGTTCTTAAAGGAGTGTTCAACGGAGCCGCCTTCGACCGTTTCTCCGTCATCCACTCCTAATCTTCCCCCGCGGGATCAGCACTCGATGCCTCCGCGCAAGGCGTCCACTCGACGGTCTACGGCCTCCGCGGCCAGATCTCAGGCTCCGACCTCCCCTCCAGTTTTTCAGCCTCCTCCTCCTCCCCTTCCGGCGGCGGCGGTCGACGCGGAGCAGTTTGACTTGCTGGCGCAGCAGGTCAAGGGCCTCGTCGAGGCCGTGCAAGCAATGCAGCAGCAGCAACCGCAGGCGTCGGCGCATCCGGAGGGGGCATCTCCGGAATGCCAGAACCCGGCGGCGGGGCGGGCCACCTGGGCCAGCCGCCCCGTCCTTCCCGGGAAGGCGAATCCGAGGGTAGAGAGCCCTCAATCGGATCACGACTCCACCCCTGGAAGATCCCTGCCCCCGTTCTGCCAAAGGACCCTCGAGACTCGAAGTCGAGAGGACTTCCTGGATCGAAGGCTCCAGGAGATGAACCGGTGGATCGAAGAACTCCGCCACGCGCCTCCCGCTTATGGTGAGGATATTTGCACTGACCCTCCCTTCTCCCAAATGATTATGCAGGAACCGATCCCGTCGAACTTCAAGCTTCCCCAATTCAAAAGCTACGACGGGACGTCGGACCCGATTGATCATCTGGAGGCCTTCCGAACGATGATGCTGCTTCACGGCGCTCCTGACGCCATCTTATGCCGGGCTTTCCCGTCTACTTTGAAGGGAGCAGCGAGGAACTGGTACTCGGCTCTGAAGCTGGGTACCATTTTTTTCTTCGATCAAATGAGCCACCAATTTGTGGCCCATTTTGTCAGCAGCCGGCGTCCCCGGAAGGGTTCGGAGTCCCTCATCAACATCAAGCAGAGGGAAGGGGAGTCCATACGGGCCTACATCAATCGCTTCAACATCGCGGCGTTGGAGGTCCGGAATTTGGACCAGTCAGTTGCCATGACCGCCCTGAAAGGTGGCCTTCAGAAGAATGATCTTTTGTACTCCCTGGAAAAGAAGTACCTCAGGGATTTTGCCGATTTACTGGCTCGGGCTGAAGGATACGCCCGAGCGGAAGAGGCCTTCAAAATGAAGGACGAAGAGACAGCAAGGGAGCATCAGGCGGGAGGTTCGAGTAAGCCCACAGTGGAGAAGAGGCCAAAGGAAACCCGGCCTCGCTCCCGATCCCCTCCTGGGCATAAGTGCGTCCATACTCCACCCCGGGCACGCAGGCAGAGAAGCCCGGACAACAGGTTTCGGCGGGGTTTCCCGTCAGAGAAATTCTGCAACTACGCCCCCCTCAACGCCTCGAAGGCCCAGGTGCTGATGGAGGTCAGGAAGCAGCTCCCTAGGCCGGAGAGGATGCGCACGCACCCCGGGAAGCGCAACCCCAATAAGTTCTGCCTCTACCACCGCGACCACGGCCACGACACCGAAGAATGTATCCAGCTCCAGGACGAGATCGAGGAGCTCATCCGACGAGGTCGACTCGACAGATTCATCCGCCGCAGGCCTGAGGGTAGAGGAGACCGGCCAAGAGCCCTCCCACCGCCTGAACCACAGAAAAGGGAGGAGCAGCCCGGGGACCGGCCTCCCATCGGGACCATCGACTCCATCGCCGGAGGACCTCAAAGAGGAGCGAGAAAACTGTAAATGTATCACTTACTATTTCGCCTTAAATCTACTTTTTTTTTCTGCCTAACGTGCCCCTCCCACCTAGCGTGGATGTATTATGACTGGACATGATCCCTCCAAAAATGCAGCCATGCCAGGAACAGGAGGAGAACCTCGTCCTGGCATGAGCAAAGTCAAAGGCCTGGTTCTTTTAGACCGGATGGGGGGAGAGGCCTTACAACGCCCTAATGTGCCCCCACAGCCCTGTTAGGGACAGGAGGAAAATCTCGCCCTAACTTGAGCAAAGTCAAAGGCCCGGTTCTTTTAGACCGGATGGGGGGAGAGGCCTTACAACGCCCTAATGTGCCCCCACAGCCCTGTTAGGGACAGGAGAAAAACCTCGCCCTAACTTGAGCAAAGTCAAAGGCCCAGTTCTTTTAGATCGGATGGGGGGAGAGGCCTTGCAACGCCCTAATGTGCCCCCACAGCCATGTCAGGAACAGGAGGAGAACCTCGTCCTGACATGAGCAAAGTTGAAGGCCCGGTTCTTTTAGACCGGAGGGGGGAGAGGCCTTACAGCGCCCTAACGTGCCCCCACAAGCCAAGCTGGTAACGAGGAGAGAACCTCGCGCCGGCTTGAGCAAAATGGAAGACCTCGCCCGGACTCCTACGGGAGCCGGGTTCCGCCGCCAAGGAAGACTTCGCCCGAAGTCCTACGGGAGCCGGGTTCCGTCGCCAAGGAAGACTTCGCCCGGACTCCTACGGGAGTCGGGTTCCGCCGTCAAGGAAGACTTTGTCCGGACTCCTATGGGAGCCGGGTTCCGTCGCCAGGAAAGACTTCACCAGGACTCCTACGAAAACCGGGCTCCATCCGCCACTCCTGCAGCAAGGGTTAATAATGGTGGCGAAACTCGGCCGCGTAACAAGGACGGATGATAGGAAAGAGCCCCCCCCCACGACGACATCTATGTCAAACAAGCCAAACGACAAGAAAGGTTCAACAGACGACAATATCAGTGCTACGCGTAGACAAGGTAACACAAAACGCTCTTTTTTTTATTTCCGATATACATACTTCAAGGCCAGGACGGCCAGGGAAAGAAGGACAAAACGACAAAAAGAAAGTAACTACATAAAGACAAAAGAGCTCTAAGGAGGCCCTGCTCCCTCCGACCTAGGGTTATCACCTCCATCCCTCAACCAGGACTGTCTCAGGTTCTCCATTGCTTCTTCTAGTTCTTCCTTCTTCCGCAGCGTATCCTGGAGCGCCTGACGAAGTTGCCGGCTCTCAGCCTCCACTTCTCGACGCCACTTCCGCAAAACTTCGGACTCCGCCTCTGCGTCCACGACGGCCTTCCGCTCAAGCGCCAGTTGGATTTTCACTTGTTGCAGCTCGGCTGTCTTCTCTCCAAGGGAGACAGAAATCCCTTCGACAGTGCCTCTCAGGGCTTGGAGCTCTTCGGTATCTTGGGCGGAAGTAAGCTGCGCCCTAGTAACCAGCTGCCTCTGGAGACGAACGACCTCGTCCGCCGCCTTTTGGAATCTCCCTTTGTACTCTTCCACTTGCCGGCGCCAGCTGGCCCGCTGCACATCGTGGCTCATCTCAGCGTCTTGAAGCTGCTTCTGGAGGTCGGAGACCTTCTGCGACCACTTCTGTTCATCATCCACCCGTGCCAGGAGCCGGGACGAGTTTCCTTCCAACTGGCCGATCTTCCTCTTCGCAGCTGATAGCTCCACCCTAAGGGCGCTGATCCTGACTTCTTGAGCCCAAGTTCGGTCGCTGGCGCTCTTCTTACATTCCTCGAGCTCCTTTGTGAAGTTCGCCTTCCTCCGGCTGTAATCCATGATTGCCTTCACTTGGAGACTCCTAAAGCGGGCGGCCTCAGCGGCGGCTTCGGAATGGCATTCTCTCGACTTACGGAGCTCGCCCTCCGACTTCTCCGACTTCTTCAACTTCTTCGTCAGGTGGAGGACCTCCTTTTTCAGCCGCTGGATGGTTGACTTCAGCGGGACCCCCAGGGGCAAGGGAAGTGCTTCAGCAGGGCACTGCCATCGGAAGGTGCAAGCGTCAAAGACCGACTCATTACAAGAAGAAAGACAGAAAGGAGGAGGAGGGGGAAGGAGAGGCCATCCACAACAAGAAATTCGACTTTATTGATTGAATAATTTTGAAGACAAACAGAAAGGAAATATGGCGACAAAATAAGGGCACAAGATCGGAGGTCTCAGACCTCAGGGGCAGGAGGTGGAGGACTCGGCGCGGGGGGTGCGACTGCGGTGGCGGTGGATGAAGGGCCGGCCTCATCTTCAGATTCCTCAAGAAAGCTGAGATCGAGGTCCGGGTATCTGCTGGCCACCTTCTCTTGGCAGAGCTCGAACCCCTTAGTGAATGCCTCCTGGCCGAACTAGACGTTCAGTTCCCTCATCTCTGCGGAAGCCTTGAACTCCTCCACCGCAAGGGCCCTGGCCTCCGAGACCAGAACCGGAGTTTGCTCGACCAGATGGGCGACCTCGGCCTCCGCCTTCCTCACCGACTCCTCCAAGATCCGTCTCTCCTCCTTCCGGGCTTGTCTCTCCTCTTCCCGAGCTTGCCTCTCTCTCCAGGGCCTCCTGGAGGGCGGCTACTTCGGCCGTCTTCGCTTGGAGGCGAGCAACCTCGGCCTGGTAGCGTTCCTCCGCCTGAAGGAGGTCCCTTCTCATGCGGCTCGTCGCCTCGACACAAGCGAAGAGCTGGTGCCCAATCTGCAAAGACGGATAGAGAATTACAACAAAGACCGAGTGACCACGCAAATAAACACCCGCTTATCTCAAGGAAGGACCCCAAAGAGTCCCAAGCCCGTTGCTCGGGATCGGTGCGATCGATCCTCTCCACGACATCGGACAGGATGCAGCCATCGAGCAGCCACCTGAACAGGTTCTTGTCG
Organism: Elaeis guineensis; assembly: GCF_000442705.2. Lineage (NCBI taxonomy): Eukaryota > Viridiplantae > Streptophyta > Magnoliopsida > Arecales > Arecaceae > Elaeis > Elaeis guineensis. Next base: position 20,712,952 of record NC_026004.2, on the reverse strand, counting down.
TTGAAAGGGTTCTCTGATCCCCCCTCGGAGCAGACGGACTCGTCTGCAGCAGCTCGATGGCTGCTCACCCTGCAAGCCACCGATTTCCTCCTCCTCCCCGCGGCAGGCGCCTCCGTGGGGCGAACCCCCGGAATGGGGACCCCAGTCGGCGGGCTCCTCAAGGAAGCTCGGGGGGCCACTGGCTCGGCATCCGAAGGAATGTCGATGGTCGGGGTCACCTGGACGGGCGCAGCCAAGCTCGTCTCCTCCGTCCTGGCCCTCTTCGCCGATCCGGAGGCCGTCGCACCCTTCCTCTTCTGAGCTCTCATGCCCTTGGCGAGCATCCGCGTGGCTTCGGCGTCCATTGCTAAAAAAAAAAAAAAAAGAAGAAAAAGAAGAAAAGAGAGAAAAAGAAAAAAGAAAGAAAAAGCGACACTGATCAGTCCAGAGTCAAAAAAAAAAAAAAAAAAAAAAGAGAGAAAGAAAAGAAGAGAGAAAGAAAGAGAAAGAAAAGAGCGGGAAGGAAAAAGTAAAGAGAAGAAGAAGAAGGCAAGAAAAGAAAAGATAAGTACTTGCTGGATCCTGAGGGCTCAGGCCGATGTTGAAAAGAAGCTGCTCCTTCAAAAGGTTAGGAAGGGAAGGAGCGGGATAACTTAGAAGCTTCTGGGCGGCCTGGAGGTCGTCCTCTCTCAGGCTGGGAGCCCGGCGGACAGAATCCCTCAGAGACCCCCAAGGGGGCAGGCCCAGTTCCAGGGTCGGACAGTAGACAAAGAGAAATTTCCCCTTCCAATTGTGAATCGAAGAAGGGGCGCCCTTCAGTAACCCCTTCTTACCAAACTGGGGGGAGAAGTCCCACCAGTCCTTCGTCGAAGGATGGCATTTGAAGGTGTAAAAATGCCTGAACAAAGAGAGGGACGGCTCGACCTCGGCTATGTGGCAGAGAGAGAGAAACCCTATCAAAAATCTAAAGAAATTCGGGGCCACGGAGGCGAGAGAAATGTCTAAGAAGCGGAAGAAGGCAGCAACGAAGACAGGAAGCGGAAGCCGGAGTCCGGCACGGAATGCCTCCTGATACAAACAGAAGCGACCAGGAGGGGGAGTGCTGGCCCGATCAGAGGGGCCAGGTAGCTCCAGGTTGTACTTCGGAGGAACCCCATACCGAACCCTTGTCAGAAGGAGTTCATCCGGAGTCGACGAACATGGAATGGCGCCCGGTGCAAAAACTGGGCGAGGCCCCGCCCCAGACGCAGGCTCGTCCGCAGAGGCAGCGACCTGGGGGTTCGAAGCAGAAGAACTCTCAGAACCGACGGGAGCAGAAGAGTCGGAAGACATTCTGGGTAGTTTCGAAGGGAGGATCTAAAGAACCCTAAAAAGACAGACCGAAAGGGGAACGAGACGCCGAAGGCTAACTCGGAGGGAGGCACAAAAGTAATGAAGAGAGGAGAAGCCCCTAGGCGGTGAGAAGAAGGTTGGCACTAACCTATATTGCTCTGGGGACCTGGGGAATGGGAAACGGGAGGCGCCTACGGCTCGAGAAGACGTTCACAAGAGCAGGCTCTCGAAGAGAAGACGGACACCAAGCGAAAACTCAAGAATGGAGTAGGACGCCTGAAGGGGGAAGGACGGGTTTAAATAGACCCTGGGATCCGGCGCCATAATGATCGCGAATCTCCCTAGCCAGTCCGCATCCGACACGTGTCCCACTCCCCCTGGCAGACGGCTAAAAGCGGCTGACGGTTGGCAGGATCATAATTACGCCGTACCTAGGCCAGTGTACCTGTGGGATTTTCGAAGCGTCCACTCGTACTGCTCTAATTCGAAAAGACTCCGGCACGCGCTCATTTAATGCCAAAATATCTGGAGGCGGCAGTGCGCAGGATTCGAAGGGACGGTTCCGGCTGTACCCATCTCTCTCTCTGCGTACTTTCTTCGCTTGAAATTCAAACTCGGAAGTAGGGGGACTGGTATTGGGTATAAAATACCCACAGCCGAAATCCTCGATGGAATCGACATCAGAACAGCTCCGCCCGGACTCCTACGGGAGCCGGGTTCTGCCCGCAACTTCAGCTCCGAGAGGGCTCTGCCCGGACTCCTACGGGAGCCGGGCTCCGCCTCCGGCATCAGAACAGCTCCGCCCGGACACCTACGGGAGCCGGGCTCCGCCGCGACACCAGAACAGCTCCGCCCGGACTCCTACGGGAGTCGGGCTCCACCTCCGACATCGACTGCAGCACAGCTCCGCCCGGACTCCTACGGGAGCCAGGCTCCGCTCTCGGTATCAACTGCTGGTAAGCTCCGTCCGGACTCCTACGGGAGCCGGACTTCACCTCTACCTTTGACTGCTGGTAAGCTCCGTCCGGACTCCTACGGGAGCCGGACTTCACCTCTAACTTTGATTGCAGAGGACTCCGCCCGGACTCCTACGGGAGCCGGGTTCCGCCCGCAACTTCAGCTCCGAGAGGGCTCCGCCCGGACTCCTACGGGAGCCGGGCTCCGCCTCCGACATCAGCTACAGAACAGCTCCGCCCGGACTCCTACGGGAGCCGGGCTCCGCCTCCGACATCAGCTGCAGCACAGCTCCGCCCGGACTCCTACGGGAGTCGGGCTCCGCCTCCGGCATCAGCTACAGAGCAGCTCCGCCCGGACTCCTACAGGAGCCGGGTTCCGCCTCCGACATCGACTGCAGCACAGCTCCGCCCGGACTCCTACGGGAGCCAGGCTCCGCTCTCGGTATCAACTGCTGGTAAGCTCCGTCCGGACTCCTACGGGAGCCGGACTTCACCTCTACCTTTGACTGCTGGTAAGCTCCGTCCGGACTCCTACGGGAGCCGGACTTCACCTCTAACTTTGATTGCAGAGGACTCCGCCCGGACTCCTACGAGAGCCGGGTTCCGCCCGCAACTTCAGCTCCGAGAGGGCTCCGCCCGGACTCCTACGGGAGCCGGGCTCCGCCTCCAACATCAGCTACAGAACAGCTCCGCCCGGACTCCTACGGGAGTCGGGCTCCGCCTCCGGCATCAGCTACAGAGCAGCTCCGTCCGGACTCCTACGGGAGCCGGGTTCCGCCTCCGACATCGACTGCAGCACAGCTCCGCCCGGACTCCTACGGGAGCCAGGCTCCGCTCTCGGTATCAACTGCTGGTAAGCTCCGTCCGGACTCCTACGGGAGCCGGACTTCACCTCTACCTTTGACTGCTGGTAAGCTCCGTCCAGACTCCTACGGGAGCCAGACTTCACCTCTAACTTTGATTGCAGAGGACTCCGCCCGGACTCCTACGGGAGCCGGGTTCCGCCCACAACTTCAGCTCCGAGAGGGCTCCGCCCAGACTCCTACGGGAGCCGGGCTCCGCCTCCGACATCAGCTACAGAACAGCTCCGCCCGGACTTCTACAGGAGCCGGGCTCCGCCTCCGACATCAGCTGCAGCACAGCTCCGCCTGGACTCCTATGGGAGCCGGGCTCCGCCTCCGACATCTCCTGCAGCACGGCTCCGCCCGGGCTCCCACGGAGGTCAGACTCCGCCCATGACCCCGGCCGCCAGGAGGACCTCTCCCGGACCTCTACAGAGGTCGGGCTCCGACCGTCGTCGAGCTTCAATCAACAGATCCGCACCCCCTGGCAGGCCACCTAAACGGCCACGACCCTGCTCCACTTCCTATGACGGATTCCGCGCAGCTCCATCATTCCCTGACAAGCCGCAGTAACCGTCGCCGCCCTGCCCCACTTCCTGTGGCGGATTTCGCACAGCTCCACTACCCCCTGGCAGGCCACGATAACGGCCACGAACCTGCTCCACCTCCTGCGACGGATACCGGGCGATTCTCCCATCCGCTGGCAAGTCACGACAACGGGCGCTGCTCCACTCCCTGCAACTGATTCCACGTGGCGAGCTGCGGTGATGGCCACGATTCCGCTCCACTACCACTCGTAATAAATTTTCCTGACCACGGACGGCCCACTACCAGACGGTTACAGGTGTCGCCATCAATCCGTTGCCCCCTCCGCCTATAAAAGGGGGACTCAGATATGTTATTCTTTAAGCTCATTTCTTATCTCAAAACTCTGCTAAATTCTCCGTTCGAGCACTCCATTCTTGTTGAGGCAGAGAACTGACTTAAGCGTCGGAGGGTTTTGCCGGAGCAACCCTACCTCTGGTTTAGACTTCCCTTGCAGGTCCCGGCGACGACCGCGGCTTCCCCGACTCCAGCTTCTCCGGCACGAGCAAATTTTTGCACCAACATCTCCTATGTGTAATAAATGAGAAAACAGATGATAAATGAGAGATACTAGAAGTGGGTTGTAAAGATGATATGGACTGTCTAAATTCATGAATCTTTTCATCATATAATGTAAAAATATCATAAAGTAGCTGAATTACCTCAACTTTAGATGCTTCAGAATCATGATTCATATATTTACAAATTTCATCAAGTAAAATATGTACACCACTTAATTTGATCCATGGATCAAATATAGCAGCTAAATTATGCATGGGACATACCACATCCCAATATTGATTTCATTTAGTTTTTATTTCATGAATAATAGGCATTAAAATATTATCATATCTATATTGTGCAAATTAAGCATAAATTATATATGCTTATTATAAAAATACACAAGAAGTTGGAAAATAAATAGCAGAAAGAATATTTATAGTATTATAAAACTAACTAAAAATTTTTTTAAATTTTTTTTTTCCAATCAGTTTCAGTCAAAATAAAACATAATCTATGATCATTTATATATACACTTAACAGATTTTTATATAAATATACATCATGAATCATTGTATATGTAGAATTCTATCAAATAATTACATCGAGTTTAAATTTTTTGAAACATTTACCATTGTCTAAACATAATTTTTTAAATTTTTATAATCATGCTCTTGAAAATTGACTAAAAAATACTATATTTTTAATTTTTATAATTATACCTTGAACAATGTCCATTTCAGTTTGAATAGAAAGATTCAAAATATGACCTACACATCTAATATAAAATAAATTTTTATTAAGAATGTGATGAAAAGAGTCCTTCAATAATTGAACAGCTACATTATTATTAGATGCATTATCAAATGTAACAGACATAATTTTAATACTAATACTATATGTAGCTACAATTTGATAAATAGCATTGGATATTTGTCGGCCAGAATGAAGATAATCAAAAGAACAAAAAGCAAGAATACACTTATTTAATTGTCAATCATTGTCTATGTAATAAACAGTGACAGAAATAAAAGATATACTACTTATAGATGCAATCTATATATCAGAAGTTAATGATATTTTTGTATTTAAGATAAAAAGAGTTTCAATCAAATTATCCTTCATTGCTAAGTAATTAGTCATAGCTAATCTTTTAAATGTACGTCTACTGGTTCTTCTGTAACCAGGTTATAAAGCTAATTGAACATACTTTTCAAAATTAAAAGATTCACATAGGCTAAAGATAATTCATCTCTAACCATCCATTTTACAAGTACTTTTCTTTGATTTTCATGATTGTAAGTAAAAGTTTCTACAAGGGCACCCCCTTGTGTATTAAGGGTGCTTTGAAAACGAAAATCACTTATCCTATAAGACTCTTAAAGTCTCTTCAAATGGCCAGTTCCTCCAGAACTGGCACGACTATATAATTTGGTATATTTTTTTTATTTTTTCTTATAGACTCTATCAACTAAAACTCTATCAAAATTATTCCATACAGTCCTGGTCCTCTTACGGGAAGAGGATCCAGCTTTAACAGAAGGGGCTTCAGAGGGAGTAGGAAGAGTTTCTTCCTCCTCAAAAATAGGAGAAAAGTCAGATTGCACGATGACAATACTCTCATCATCATAATTTGCCATGTAAACTGAGTAAACATAAAAAATAATTAAAAACTAACCCATAACCAGCAAAAAAAATTGAGTAGAGCCGAAGCAAAAGATGAAGTAGAGCAGAGAGTTGGAGAGCCGAAAGAAGATGGTTGAGCCAGAAGAGGAGAGCAGAAGAGAGTAGAGCCGACAGAGTAGAACTGGAAGAGCTGCTTCTTGAACTCTAACCTGCAAAAGGAGAATGCTTCCTTCTTTTGTATAACTCTTGAATTGCTAAACTATAATTACTACTTGCTAAATATTGAATGGAAAAAAGCAGAATTGCTAGAAGAGAAAATAAATAGGAGTAAAGAGATTAGAGAGGGAGATGATTGGTTTGATGAATTGGTATGGTAAGAATGAAAAAGGAGGGCCTTATTTATAAAAATCTTAAAACTTTTATTTTTCCAAAATACCCCTCATTCTAGCTATTTTTTGACTGTTGGAGGGGTCAAAATGATCATTTTCTCAAATATAACTGTTATAATCCAAAAAAATAAAAAAAAAAGATTTTAGCCGTAACGGCCTTAAACGAGCCGTGCCAAGCACGGTCCGTAACGGCCTTAAACAGACTGTGCCAATCACGACCCCTTTGGATGATTTTTTCTAATAAAATAATAATAAAAAGTCAGGCCATCAGGTCTGCATGCCGTCCACCAGGCCCACTAGTCTGACGGGCCACGGGCCGTGCCATGGCTTGGCACAGTTTGTAACAGCCTTAAACAGGCTGTACCAGTCACGACCCCTTTGGATGATTTTTTTTAAAAAAATAATAATAAAAAAATCGGGCCATCAAGCTCGTATGCTGTCCATCAGGTCCACTAGTCTGACGGGCCACGGGTCGTGTCTGGCACGGTTGGTTAGGCCCAGGCTTAGGGTCATGCCAAGTTGAGGTCTGATGTAATCGAGTCGTGTCAAGCACAGTCTATTTATTATCGGGCACGATCCAGTATCCAAGTCCACGCACCTTATAGCACCACATGCTTTTTTTTTTTTTTTTTTTAATAATAATAAAAGACCTATCCGAATGCCGATCAGCATTAATTTTTTTTTTTTTTAATCCTTCATCCGGTAGAGTCAACTTCAGACGCTCCGGTGATGGACAAAGAAATGAGAGAGGCACATCTCCAATTAAATCCTATCCAAAACCACAACTGATCCAATAGAAGAAGCCATTAGCAATGGATACCTCTACTTTCATTTTCCTATCTACCATTCTCTGCTTAGCTCTAAAATTTCTCTTCTTCAACACCTACAAGAACAGAAGGCTTCCGCCGGGTCCACCAGCCATTCCCTTCCTTGCCAGGTTCATATGGCAAAGAAAATCCATCTTCGACATCGAAGACATCCTCCGAGAGCTCCATGCACAGCACGGCCCCGTCGTAACACTTCGCATCACCTCTCGCCCAACCATCTTCATCTCCGACCGCCACCTCGCCCACCAAGCCCTCGTCCAGAGCAGCGCCACCTTCGCCCACCGCCCTCCGGCCATGGAGCCCAACCACTTCCTCACCTGCGGCCAGCACGACATCAGCTCTGCCACCTATGGCCCCCTCTGGCGCCTCCTCCGCCGCAACCTCACCGCCGAGATCCTTCACCCATCCCGTGTCAAGCTCTTCGCTCCGGCTCGCCGGTGGGTCCTCGAAATACTCATGAACAAGCTCAAAGCCGGGGCAGGGGCTCGCGGCGGAGAGGTGGTGGTCATGGAGAGCTTCCAGTACGCCATGTTCTGCTTGCTGGTACTCATGTGCTTTGGCGAGAAATTGGACGAGAAGGCGATCAGAGAGATGAAGGCCGTGATGACGGTTCTGCTTTTAAACTTCACCGATTTCCCGATATTTTCGTTCTTTCCCCGGATCACTAAGCTCCTCTTTCGGCGAAGGTGGAACAAAATAGTAGAAGACCGGCGAAAGCTGGAGGACATCTTCATCCCACTAATACGTGCACGAAGAAATCGAAAGCAGCAGTCGGACGAAGACAGGTTTGTTTACTCTTACGTCGATTCTCTCCTTGGTCTTTCTCTTCCGGAGGAAGAGGGAGGGCGGAAACTCACCGAGGGTGAGATGGTGAGCCTCTGCTTTGAGTTCATGACTGGAGGCACCGACACGACCGCCACTGCGTTACAATGGATCATGGCCAACCTTGTGAAGCACCAGGACATGCAAAGAAAGCTATTGGGAGAGATCGAGGGGGTGGTAGGGAGTGATGGGGAGGAGGTTAAGGAGGAGGCTTTGCAGAGGTTGCCGTATTTAAAGGCAGTGATCATGGAAGCGCTGCGGCGCCACCCGCCGGCGCACTTTCTACTGCCCCACACGGTGGCAGAGGACATGACCTTGAATGGGTATTTGATACCGAAGGGAGCGGAAGTGCATTTTATGGTGGCAGAGATGGGGCGGGATGAGAAGGTGTGGGAGGAGCCAATGGAGTTCAAACCGGAGAGGTTCTTGGCTGGGGGGGCGGGGGAAGGGGTGGATGTAACGGGGAGCAGGGAGATCAAGATGATGCCATTTGGGGCGGGGAGAAGGATATGCCCAGGTTTCGGACTGGCCATGCTCCATCTTGAGTACTTTGTGGCTAATTTGGTATGGAAGTTTGAGTGGAAGGCTTTGGAGGGAGAGGAGGTGGACTTAATGGAGAAGCTGCTGTTCACTGTGGCCATGAAGAATCCTCTCCGTGCTCGGATCTGTACGAGGAACAAGTAACTGATTGCTTTTTATCATGAAGACAGGTAACTGTTTGTGAAACTAGCGCTTGGAATCTATTTTCTGGTATTCTGTGACTTTGTGTTGTAATAGAATAAAGAAGGAAAAAAAATTAAGAAAAAATGGAGCAAATATAGATTGCTTCATGATAGGACTGGTGTACTGTTGAACTGGTGGATCTAATCCAATCAATATTTTCTACCATTATCTCAAGCTTTTCAGATGGTTGTGGTTCATTAGAGCTGGATTTGATTGTTTGCTTTGATTCTACCAAAAGCAGGAAACAACAATGTGATTCAGGCATTTTTCTTTTTTAAATTAATCTTCATCTATTAAGAGTGGTGAATGGCACCTTTGGAGCTATGGCCCATAGAAACTGTAATGTTTGTCTTTAAAACGCGACAGGTAGACGGAAGTTTGGGCTCAAAACTGAAAACGTCAAGAAATTTCAACTAGTCCTGCCATTGGCTTAGAGTATTTTTGGTTTCTTCAAAAGAAATCTGAAAAACAGAAGAATTTAGAAAAATCAAATTTGTCCGCATAAATTCCAAAAGTAGATATTTAAATTTGACTAGATTTTTGCTTGTTTTAGAAAATCTTTTCTCTTTTCTTTTCCTTTTATTTAGTTTTCCCTGTAATCAAACATGCCAAGTCATTTCCTTTCCTTTTTTTAGGTAGCAAAATGAAAGGAACTTCATTGAAGCAAAGAGTCCACACATATTACATATGTCTTTGGGATACAGGATGATGTAGAAGTAAACCTGACATAATTAAGCAAACATATAAGAAGTATGTAAAATATGACAGCAGAACCAAAATATTCACTTGACAACAACATCCTAGTAGGAGTAATAGGAGCCCAACCAAACCTTTGTGTCCAAATGGTGATAACAGTAGAAAGACAGATGCCTTCTCTCCAATAATTAAACATTAATCTGAATACCTTGATATATACCTGAATGTTGTGCATAAATGAAATGAAGGTCCCCACAGTCGCAAAGGCAAGCAACAGCTGGTTCCCCCTTGGTAAACAAACCTTGGAGAATAACTCTGAACCTGAAGCCCACAGTGAAAACCATCCAACAGGGAGGATTTGGTTGAAAGATATTTCCCCGACAGGAAGCATCACAGGTAAGCAATGTAAAACTATACAGTTGCCTCCAGCAGCAAAAATCAATACTATATAAAAACTTTGTATGTAGCAGTTGATGTGTGGGTGAACTATAAGTATCAATCTGGGCACAAATGGTTTCTCCCTAACATTTAATATGCCACCAGCTAGTAAGGAAACCTGCAACGAAAGACACAAACAGTTAGAAACAACCTCTCTCTTCTTCTTATTTTTTGCTTTTGCTTTTGCTCTTGTTTTTTCCTTTCTTCTTTTTCCCTTTCTTCTTCTTTTTGTTCTTCCATTTTTTTGTTTTCCTCATTTTTCCTCCTTATTTGCAGCAGTTCCTTTCCATCTCCATATTCAGAAGAATAGGAGATTAAAACAGGTAGTAATCCGTTGAAGTTCATAAATGAACGAGAAGCAGAAGGCTTGCATGATGGTAACTGTAGAGCTGCTATGAAGCAATGCGAAGCTATACAGTTGTCTTCAGCATCAAAAGACAATGCTATAGAAAAGCTGTGTATGTAGCATTTGATATGTAAGTGTAATGTAAGTATCAATTTAGGCTCAGATGATTTCTCCATAACATTTAATACGTAACCAGTTAGTAAGGAAACCTGCAAATAAAGACAAAAACAGTTAGAAAAAACCTCTCTCTTCTTCTTTCTTATTTTTTTCTTTTGTTCTTCTTGTTTCTTTTCTTCTTTTTTCTTTTCTTCTTCTTTTTATTCTTCCTTTTTTTTTTTGTTTTGCTCATTTTTCCTCCACATTTGCACCAGTTCCTTTTTATCTCCATATTCAGAATAAGAGGAGATTAAAATAGGTAGTAATCCGTTGAAATCAGTAGATGAATGAGCAGCAGAAGGCTTGCATGATGGTAAGTGTAGAGCAGATACATAGCAGCAGTGAAAGGCATTAAAATGCATATAGAACTTCAAAAATTGTCCTGGATGTATAGAAATCAGCATAGAGTTGTGATACCCAAATTGGACAGCAGCCATGACAATATCTCCAGCATAAGTAACACTAGCTTGACCATGCAGAAAGGGGTCCGGCAATGATATTTTGCTAATACTCCCACAGCAGGTAACAATGAATTTTGATAGGAGCCGTACACCCTTTTGTTTTCTCTTTTTTTCCTTTTATTTTTTTCCGTTTGTTGCAGTCTTTTGTATATTTTTGCCTTCATCCCCTCAGTTGTCATTTTACACAATGTGATTCTGGCAACTCCCGACTTCTTGTTTGCATCATATAAAAACTTTGTACGGATAAGTAGGTAAATTGCATGGTAAGGAGGTGAACAAGGCAAGGGAGCAGGAGTACAACAAGTGCCACACCAAGCAATGAAAAGCCCAATGAAACATGAAAGAAGAAGATCACACAGGGATTCAAAGCACCCCATCCCTTGTTTATGAAACTGAAAGATCCCCCTGCTGAAACTATATGTAACCGAAGTCCAAGAAATTGTCAGTGTATAAAGCAAGATTAATAGATGTTTAAACAAAATTCTCCGAAGCCTTGATTCTTTATTGCAAGAGAACACAGGCATCCAGCAACAAGAACTATCTAGGTGTGCATTCTGCATCACATTTAAGGAGAAAACCAATGATGTATAATGGCAATTGTTAGGAAATGTAAACTTGAAGGAAAAAACTAGATGTAAACTTGTAGCAGGATGTTGAACACTTGTATGCAAGAATGTGCTTACAACGTGAGATGATCCACTGTCATTAAGACGTTATTTGGCCTCACTAGTTGCTGCAGAGTACCGGCAAGTCATCTTTAGGAATGATCCAAGCACCAAAGATTCCTATTCAGCAATTATAAGAACCTTACTTTCAAGAAAGCTATTGAATGATATTTGAGAAAGCAAAGAACTTTGAGAGCAAATATGAACGTGCAAAAGTGATTTGTGAAGCCTCGGGGATCTCTATTTATAGTTTTCCAACAGTCATAAACCAAGAATCATGTCCCATACAAGATAATTCTTTATATAGAGTTCTATCTCTTGCTTGAAAGATCACAACTCATCTAGCTATCGCAACTGTTCACGCAGCACCGCAGCGCCGACGCTTCGGACAGAATTCTTTCAATTCAACACAGCTAGTCACAACTTTTGATTTTAAATAATAATAATAATATATTTATATATATATATATTCAACAGCAATTATAAATACCTTTTCGCAATATGCCATTCTGAGATATTCTCCTAACCTCCTGCCATCTTAGATGCTTTTGATAAACCTGTTTGTGAAACATGAAGATTAGGCATATGAAGGTTTGTGGAATACAAAGATTTGTACAAGAAATATAAAAAACCACATATGAACAATTCTGCTTAGCAGGAAGCAACAGCAAGAGATCTACCTGTCCAATACAGTCAAAGTATTTACAAGCCTGAACATGACCAAAAATTTTTTCTACTAAAGGGCACCCGTATCTCTCGGAGATCTCTAACATATTGAATTCCATAAGCATCGGTCTGTAACAGATTTCTACACTCAATAACAACTGCAGCCTTAGATGTCCACTCAAAGTCTCCCTGTGAGACTTTGTTGGCCATAAAATCCGCAACTTGATTTGCTTCTCTATAAATATCTATAATTTAATAAAAAATTCTTGATATTTTCCACTGATTTACATCCTTGATCAGAGGAATATGATCAAGCTTTTCAATGGTGAGACCATTTAACCAAGAAACCACAGTTGCAGAATCACCCTCGAGCCATATTTTAGAAGCATGAAGATTAGATATTGCTATCTTAACCCCATACCACGCAGCATGCAGCTCTGCTAAGGGGACCGAATCAAAAGGAATAAGCTTACCTCCAGCCTGCAAGATGATAGCCTAGTGATTTCGATTGACACAACCAGCCATTGTATTATCTGCTGTTACAGATGCGTCAAAATTAATTTTAATGACTCCTTCGGAAAGGGATAGCCAAGACACTAACAAGGGTTGACAAAAGGATGACTCCTCTTGTGATTGGCTACTCCAGTATTGACACCGAGCCCACGAAATTTGAATATCTGCACGTCCATTTACTTTAGAAAAAGCCTAAAGTCGGTGCACTAGATATGATGGGGTCCTATAAAAATTATTAAAAATCCATTCATTCCGAGCCCACCAAAGTATCCATGCTGCATATGCCAAGAGTAATTTCTGTTCATTTCCTACCAAGGCACTATAAATCAAATCCATCAATGTGGGCAAGGAATCAAAATAGAAGTTCACATGGTACATACAACATAGCTGCTGCCAAAACATCCGTGCAAAACTACAATAAATAATAACATGCACACTATCCTCAACTTGATTTAAATATAAGTCACAAAACTGAGTATTGGCTGACATAATATTGCAATGTGCAAGGTAAGCTTTACAAGGAAGTCTGTCCCATACAAGCTTTCATAGGAAGGTTTTAACCTTAGGAAGTACTTTCATAAACCAAATCCATCCGCAATTAACCTGCACAGGTTGAACATCATTAGTAATAGATAAACTCCCCATATCTTGTAATGATACCTACAAACGTTTAGATGAGGCCCATACCAGTTGATTAGGCCAAACACCTTGAGATATAAGGATTAATGTAATAATATTAACAAGCTTAGCTAAAAAATATTGAGAAAGATTCTGTATATCCCAACATCTATCAACAGTAATAAAATTATGAACATGCATATTAATATCAAAAGTTTTCATATTTATAAAAGTTGGCCAAAATATGATTAGGATGTTTGTAATCCAAGAATCCTCATAAATATTAATTAATTCACCACAGCCAACCAACCACTGAAACTGAAATTTAATATGAAACCCAATCTTCGAAATTTCTCACCAAATGGTGGAAGTTTTTCTATGATGACTATAACCATACCAAGATCCATAAAACTGATATTTGGCAGCAACAAGTTGAGCCCAAAGTGAGGAAAATTGTAGGACAATCTGTGCAGCAAGCTTACATAGACAAAAAAACTTACATTGAGTTAAAAGTTGAAATCCAAGTCCCCCATTGGCTTTAGGCTAACAAACTTTATCCCATGCAATGGAGTGAAAAACTCTCTTGTCTGAAGGATGTCCCCATAGAAATGATCTAAATTCCCTCTCCATTTTACTAAGAATATTTATGGGAACATGCATTGAAGAGAGAACATAAAAAGGAATCGCATATAAAACAAACTGAATCAATGTAATTCATCCTACAAAAGATAAAGCACGCCATTTCCAAGCTGCAAGCTTATTAAAGACTTTTGAAAGAAGAAATTGATAATCACTTGCACATGAATATTTACCTAATAAAGTTGCTCCTAAATATTGCCAATTCATTCTTTTTTCTGAGATGCAGAGCAGTTCCTGGTTTGGTGTCGAATATTCCAATCAGTGCCTGGAGTGAACATAATATGAAATTTAGTGACATTTATGGATTGCCCAAAATAAGTAGTGTAAGCATTTAAAATGGCTAATAAGAAATAGCATCTCTAATTGTAGCTCGAGCCATCAGTAAGCAATCATCTACATAAAAAATATGAGAAATTTCAGATTCATTTCGAACTTTAAACCCTCATAGAAGATGCATCTATACAGCAGTATAAAGAAAGTTAGAAAAAACTTCAGGACAAAGTATAAATAAATAGGGAGACAATGGGCAACCTTGTCTTAAGCCTTTGATAGCACAAAATGGAGTGGTCTGGATACCATTAACAAGCAAAATAAATTGAGGATTATAAATACAACCTTGGATCTAGGATATGAACAGAGAAGGGAAACCCATTTGATTAAGAATTTGAAACAAAAAGACCAATGCATCTTATCATAGGCTTTCTCCATATCTAATTTAATCATCATAAGAGATCTCAAAGTCGGAACCGAAATGAAAGAGTATATATTTCTTGAGCAACAACAGGTTTTCAATGATATTTTGATTTGAAACAAAAACCCCCTGTTCGTTGGATATGAGATCCAATAAAATATTTTTAAGTCTCCCCACCAAAATCTTAGTGATGATTTTATACACAGTGTTACATAAACTAATTGGTTGGTAATCATTTGGAACCTAAGGATTATATTTTTTGAAAATTAAAGTAATCAAAGTTGATGTCCAAGAAGCCGGTAGATTACCAGAAGAAAAGAAAAAATACACTGCATCAATAACCTCAATTTTAATAATAGGCCAAAAGTTTTAAAAGTAAAAAGCTGGAAAACCATAAGGGCCAGGAGGCTTGTCAGGATACATAGTCATGATAGCATTTTCAATTTCTTCTTCCATGACAGGTTGAATTAAAGAGGAGCTTTGAAGAGGAGATACAACAGACATAGTAATAAAAAGATCCATCGGAGGAATCTCATCATCAGATGTCCAACGATCACGAAAATGATCCACCAACATATTTTGAATGGTCAAACTATCATCAATGATATCACCCTAAGGGGAATAAAGAATATGCACATGATTTTATCTTCAGCGTAAAATTATAGAACAATAAAAATATTTTATATTAGAATCTCCCTCTCTAAGCCAGGTAATATGAGATTTTTGACGCCACATTAACTCAATATGATGCAAAATTAGATTATAATCCCGCAAATGAGATAGAACCATGGAATGAAGATTAGACAGTAGACTTCCCCAATGAAATTCTTTCATCTGCAAATCATAAATAAGATTATATAATTCTCAAGCTTGAGAATTCAGATTGCCATTTGAGTACTTCCAAGACTTTAAAGCCCGATTGACCTTTTTTAAAAGTAAGGATATTCTACTTGTAGGATTATAATTGTCAAAATCATTCCAGGCTTTATTAGCAACTTCAACAAGTTTAGGATATGTTAACCAAAACTTTTCAAAATGAAAAGGATGGGCTCCCTTATGAATTTTGTCAGTAATAGAAAGAAGAAGGGGGCAGTGATCGAAAGCAAAATGAGTCAAATGAGTAACAAAGGACTTAGAATACTGATTTAACTACAAATTAGAAGTAAATGCTCTATCTATCCATTCCCAAACCCTAATCATTTCCTTTTAGAAAACATCAATATGGTACAATGGGAGAAGAGACAATTTGGCAAGGAGGCAAATTGTTGACATTGACAAAGAGGCTAATCTCGATGGAATCAAGAATGGAAGAGACACCAAAGAGGCACAATATACCCTTGTGAACCAACGCGTGTTCATATTAGACATCGATGACTACCTTCATTTACGGACCAAATTGAAAAATATTAGGGATGATGAAGCAGCAAGATGTGCAACTTAGGATATTCATATTGGAAAAATTTTTGTTTGACCTAAGCATGAGTACAAATATCCCAACTAATTTAAATTTTTGGAAGTTATACTAATTTTATGCATGAAAGCTAATATGATCACACCCTCTTCTTTTTGTACTAACAGAATCAGTAAGTCATTGCTGATATACAAGTTTGGATGGCGATCGTAACTTTGTGTTCCACCCGTAAGCTTAACGCCTCACTTTGTAGCCTTCCTCATAAATGAATGACTTCTCCTACAATAAATCAAGAGTGCTAGCAGGTCTATTTGCAGAGCTGTGGATTGCAGCCAGCGTAAGCAACTTTTATTTCAATATCTAAATTTTTATATGATAAAATATTTATTTGTATTCATTTTTTCGATCATATTATTTTGATGTAAGTGCAACTCATAAAATTAAGATATAAAAAATTTTATAAATCTGACGGAAATAGATCATCCTGTCTCTAAATCTAATTTTCAAAATGATTTGTCACATAAAAAGTGATCCAATCAATCATGCTATTTGCATTTCGGTGCATGCTGAGTCAAGGTCGTAGAAGAATGACATAGAAAAATATGAAGAAGCTGATGTGCCTCCAATTTTGCATCCCTTCGTGAAAAGATGTTGTTCATTTACTTTATTTCTTCGCTTAGCCGTGTCTCCTCGTTGACCTTCACCAAAAACTAGCCACAGGCTGCTACGCTAAGCACTTGCGTCACCCACGTCACTTATCGGTTGTGACCGGGAGAAGATGCTTAATGACCAAGAAACTTGATGTCCAATTACTTTGCGAGTACCCAGCGGTGATCTAGAACGCACACTAACAATAGGACTAAAATAAATAAATAAATATTTCAAATTTGAGATAGCATCATCTCTTGAAATTTAAAATCTTGGATAAATCCTTTCCCCTCAAAAATCCAATAATCTAATCATCCTGAGCGAGGGATGTCTAGAACCTTTGACGTGCGTTTAACAAGTCAATTACATGCCGCTAACGTTGAAACCAATAACCTTAAAATCCCACGTCAATTGGGGTGAGCTTAAACGCCAACAAGATAGTGCTACAGTATGTCGATACCCTGCTTGAATTACGGATATTTTAACCACTTGCGTCAGTTTTGATAACCAAAACATCCTTTAAAATTTAAACTAACTGGCAGTCTACTTTATGTTGTATCAGTAATAGTTTTGTAGTTTAATCGTAGTTCTGTAGTTTTGTACCATGATAAGGATCGTGTAACATGACAATGCCCATATTTTTTTAAACAATTATCACACGTGTGAACACCGAAGAGAAACCAAAGCGATTCACCAGGAGAAGTCCACATCCCATTGGCACGCGGAAGCCGCCCGCCACCACTGACCGAAAACAGTAGACGAGATTAATACAAATCCGGATAAAATCCACCACCACCCATAAAAGTAGTCGCATTCCTCTTGATGGCCGCAATAGAAACCAGAGAGAGCCAGAGAAATTAAGAAACAAGACATGGAAATTTGGCTCCTTGTCCTGCTCTCCCTTTGCTTTGCCACCGCTCTCGGTCTTCTCCTCCGCCAGTCAATCAATAAGAGAAGGCTCCCTCCGGGCCCCCCCGCCGTGCCGATCATCGGCAACCTTTTCTGGCTCCGACGGTCCTTTCAAGACGTGGAGACCATCCTCCGGGAATTCCACGGTCAGTATGGTCCCATCGTCACCCTCCACATTGGCTCCCACCCCCTCATCTTCATCTCCGACCGCACCCTCGCCCACCGGGCCCTCGTCGAGCATGGAGCCACCTTCTCTGACCGCGTGCCCCCACTCCCCGCCACCCGTTTCCTCAGCCGCGACCACATCATCTCCGCTGCCGCCTACGGCCCCCTCTGGCGCCTGCTCCGCCGCAACCTCATCTCCGAGATCCTCCACTCCTCCCGCGTCAAGCTCTATGCCCACGGCCGCGCCTGGGTCCTTCAAGTCCTCACCAACCACCTCCAAACCCAAGCCGCTTCGAACGACGCCGGCGCGGTCACTGCCATGGAGAGCTTTCAATTCGCCATGTTCTGCTTATTGGTTCTCATGTGCTTCGGCGAGAAGTTAGACGAGAAGGCCATCAAGGACATCGAGATCGCACAAAAGAGCCTCCTCCTTTACAGCGGCAAACTGAACGTCCTCGCCTTCGCTCCAAGAATCTCGAGGTACATCTTCCGAGATAGGTTAAAGACGGCTCTCCAAATGCGTCAGAGACAGGCAGAGCTATTCGTCCCATTGATCAGAGCTCGAAAAGAATTCAAGAAACAGCAACAACGGCAGAAGGGCGAAGAAGAAAGGTTCGTCTTTTCCTATGTCGATTCTCTTCTGGACATCGAACTCTCAGAAGAAGGGGGAAGGAAGTTAACAGAGCCGGAGATGGTGGCCTTGTGCTCGGAGTTTCTGAACGCGGGCACCGACACCACCTCGACGGCATTGCAATGGATCATGGCGAACCTGGTGAAGCACCAAGAGATACAAGCGAAGTTAATGGAAGAAATTGAGGGGTTGGTGGGGAGCGACGGAGAGGAGATCAAGGAAGAAGATTTGCAGAAGATGCCGTATTTGAAAGCAGTGATCATGGAAGGGCTGCGGCGGGACCCGCCGGGCCACTTCGTGCTGCCGCACACCGTGACGGAGGACGTGATCTTGGATGGGTATTTGATGCCGAAAGGGGCTTCGATTAATTTTATGGTGGCGGAGATTGGTAGGGATGGGAAGGTGTGGGAGGAGCCGATGGAGTTCAAGCCGGAGAGGTTCTTGGCCGGGGGGACGGGGGAGGGGGTGGATATAACGGGGAGTAGGGAGATCAAGATGATGCCGTTTGGGGTGGGGAGGAGGATGTGCCCGGGGCTTGTGCTCGCCATGCTGCATCTCGAGTACTTTGTGGCCAATTTGGTGAGGGAATTCGAGTGGAAACCCGTGGATGGGGAGGAGGTGGACTTGTCTGAGAAGCCGGAATTCACCGTTGTCATGAAGAATCCTCTCCGGGCTTGCATACTTCCACGGAGGAAGATATAGCAGTCAAATTAGTTAGCTGTAGCGCAGCAATTATGTTTGAATTTTTTCTTCTTAGACTTTTCCTTTTTCTTTTTCTTTTTTTCTTTTTTTTTTTTATAATGGCTGCACACCGTTGCCTATACGAGACAGTGGTGCTCTTGTAGTACTCCATGAGTTTGTTCCTATATTCCATGGATGTTGGGTTATACGGAGGAAAAGTTTTTCGCTTTGAGTGCATATTCGTTGCAATAATAATATCATATTATCATTCATAAAATTAATAAATATATGATAATCGATAAAATATAAAAATTTTTATAAATTTATTATAAATTTGATATGATATCAGTGATGCAATAAATTTTTTTTTCATTTTTATTAAGACTTGAATGGTTAGGAATACTTTGACAAGAGAGCTACTTTAGTTGGGACTAGCGGGTTCCCACTATTCCAAGAAAAGAATATAATAAAGGAGCCCTTGAGCTCAAATTGGCTGTAAGTAATTGAGTATGAATCAAACTTAAAATATGAAGTTTAAGGAACAAAAGAAAAAGAAGTGCACTTCTAAACATTTGACAAGAGGAACTATTGGAATCAAGTGTAGCTTTATCTTGCAACATGATATAAAGAAAAACATATCTAATGGTTGCCATCCTTATCAATGAAACGCCATCGGATTTCTTCTGCTCTATGGTCAGATTGCTGTAAGATTATCTCTTATTTGCATGTTGTATCTTAGGGATCAGATATGGATTCTTACTTGCCGGCCCCAGGAGTGTGCTTGTTTACTGATGGATCAGATTTCTGTCCAGAATGCTGCTAACTTCAAAATGGTGCTAGAGAAGTATTGCTTAACTTTGGATCAAAAGATAAACTTCTTTTAAGTCTGTAGTATATTTTAGTCCGAAGACGCCAGCTCAGCTGCAGCAGCAAATCAGGGACACTCGAGATCACGAAGAATAACAAGAGCTCTTTCAATGATAGGAAGAGTTACCCTGGTGAGTTTTAATTCTATATCTGTCTACCTCATTTTGAATACTATTCTGCCCAGGACTATGGTGGTGAAGCTCAAGCAATATTTCTGGAGGTTTATGTAGGGATCGGGTTTTGAAGATGGTGGTGTACACCCATTGATCTGTAGGGATGTTGTGTACGAGCCACTGATGGAAGGTGGTTTGGGGATCCATTCCTAACTACTGGGTAGGAGGCTCTGGTTGCCAGATATGCAGCCAGTTTTTTTTCTTGATTTCAATTGTTGGTGGAGTACAGTGATGGAGGCCCATTTTTTTTAATCCTTCATCTAGTAGAATCAACTTCGGACGCTCCCGCAATGGACAAAGAAATGAGAGAAGAATGCTGGCATCCATCTCCAATTAATTTCCCATCCAAAACCACAACTAATCCAGTAGAAGAAGCCATTAATAATGGATGCCTCTACATTCATTCTCCTGTCTCCCATTCTCTACTTAGCTGTAAAATTTCTTTTCTTCAACACCTACAAGAACAGAAGGCTTCTGCTAGGTACACCCACCATTCCCTTCCTTGCCAGGTTCATATGGCAAAGGAAATCCATCTTTGACATCGAAGACATCCTTCGCGAGCTCCATGCGCAGCTTGGCCCCACCATAATGCTTCGCATCACCTCTCGCCCAACCATCTTCATCTCCGACCGCCACCTCGCCCACCAAGCCCTCGTCCAGAGCAGCGCCACCTTTGCCCACCGCCCTCCGACCGTGGAGCCCAACCACTTCCTCACCTGCGGCCAGTGTGACATCAGCTCTGCCACCTATGGCCCCCTCTGGCACCTCTTGCTCCACAACCTCACCATCGAGATCCTCCACCCATCCCATGTCAAGCTCTTTGCTCCGGCTCGCTAGTGGGTCCTCGAAATACTCATGAACAAGCTGAAAGCCGAGGCTGGGGCTTGCGGCGGAGAGGTGGTGATCATGAAGAGCTTCTAATATGCCATGTTCTGCTTGCTGGTACTCGTGTGCTTTGATTGGATGAGAAGCCGAACGATGGAAGAAGTCTATGGACTATTCCATACTTTTTTCGGAACACAAATTTTGAAATATATTTTATTGGCTTGCTTGTAAATTAAAACTAGACAGCCTTATCAAGATATTACAATGCAGAATGGACAAACCTCATTATAATCTACTTAACTATACAAAAAAATAAACCAACAATTTATTATCCCAAAAATAAAAATTGACACCTTAATACCACAAAATAAAAATCTAACAACTTAACTCCATACATTCTAATTCCACATAATTACAAACCACTTATTATGACAATTGAATACCATACATTTTGATTTGTTGTAACTTCCAACACCTCCCCTCAAATCAAAACATTCTCAATCCAAGCATATCTCTTAATCTTTTGAAGGATTTAACCGACAATGGCTTGATAAAAATGTTAGTTGCTTGCTCCATTGAATGATAATATTTTAATTCCACAATTTTCTATTTTATATGATCCCTTAGATCAATGTGTGTGCTCCTCTTATATTGAACTAGATTTTTCACAAGCTTTATGGCCAATTTGTTATCCACATATATCACTGTTGGTTCTTCTTGTGTATGATTCAACTCTTTTAACAAATTTTGCCGTCAGATTACTTCACAAACGGCTAATAACATTGCTACATATTCTGCTTCGCATGAAGATAAGCCACAACTCCTTGCTTCTTGAAGGTCCAAGAAAATGCAGTTGACTCAAGATAAAAAATATATCCTATGGTGCTTTTCCTCTCATCTTGGTCACCTCTCCAATCACTATTTGAATAACCAACTAGTTGTGCAATTTCACTATAGGCATAGAAGAGATCAAAGTTAAGAGAGCCATTAATATACCTTAAAATCCTCTTTGCAACTAGCCAATGAGACTCCTTTGGTGTCTCCATGTAGTGACTCACAAGTCTGACTCTATAGACGATATCGGGCCTAGTGATTGTCAAATACCTCAAACTACCAACAATACTTTTAAAAAGAGTCGAGTCCACAAAATCTTCATTTTCTTCTTTAGATAACTTCATTCCTGTGGCTATTGGAGTGTTCACTGGGTTGCAGTTACTCATATTGAATTTTTTCAAGATCTCTTTTATGCACTTCTTTTGGGATATAAAAATTCCATCTTGTTGCTACTTCACTTCGATACCAAGAAACTAGGATATCAATCCATTGTCCGTTATTTGAAATTCATTGAACATGGATGTCTTGAATTCTACAAATATCTCAGCACTATTATCTGTGTATAGCAAGTCATCAATATAAAAATAAATTATTAGAACTTCACCTTGATGATTTTGTTTCATGTAGACTGTTTGCTCATAGGGACATTTGGTGAAGCCATTTTGATGAAGATATTCATCAATTCGTGCATTCCAGGCCCGTGAAGCTTGCTTCAAGCCATATAAAGCTTTCTTGCCCTTTTACCAGAAATCCTTCTGGTTGATGCACATACATCTCTTCCTCAAGTATGCCATTAAGGAAGGCTGACATGACATCAAGATGATATATCTTCCATCTGTGATGAGCTGCAAGAGAAATCAATAATATCACTGTATTCAATTAAGCAACCAGGGCAAAGACTTCTTCATAATTAATGCCGTATTTCTGTTTATAGCCTTTCACTACAAGCCTTGCCTTGTATCGATCAATTTCGTCATTTGCCTTGCGCTTAATCTTGTATACCCACTTGACACCAATTGCCTTGTGATTTTATGGAAGTGTTGTCCACTCCCATGTGTTATTTTTTTGAATGGCTCGAATCTCCTCCATTCCTCATCGTCAACATGCTTCTTCACTAGCCTCTATGAAAGTAAGAGGCTCATGATATGCATATAAACAGAAAAAATTAGACTCATCATCATCTTCTATCTACTCATAAATTTTCTTGAGGCTTCTCATTTTGATGGGACCTTAATGCATGGCCGATCTGTTACTACTACCCTTCCTAGAAGATGAAGGATCTCTTTCAGGAAAAGATGTAGCTTGTTGAAGAGATGTTTGACGAGATTTTGGTAAAGCTGGTGGTTGAAACTCCTGTGGAGATTCATCAGCCATAGGTTGCTTTACGGTAATTTCTTCAATGCTCCAATTCCATGCTTCATCATCGTTGAAGATGATATCTTTACTAACCACTAATTTTTTGGTTAGTGGATTATAGAGCTTATGTGCTTTTGACTCCTCACTATATCCGATGAAGATGCATTTTTCATCATGATTATCAAGTTTCTTCCTTTTTACATCAAGTACTTGAGCATATGCAATGCACTCAAATATTCTTAGGTGTGTCATACTACGCTTGTAACCACTCCATGCCTCTTGAGGTGTCATATTTTTTACTATCTTCATCAGACACCGATTGAGTAAATAAGTCGAGCATGCCACGGCTTTCGCCCAGAATTGCTTCGGCAATCCTTTTTCATTAAGCATGGTTCTTATCATGTTAAGGATGGTTTGGTTCTTTCTCTCTGTAATGCTATTTTACTGTGGCATGTAGGCAATAGTAAGCTATCTTTTGATGCCTTGCTCCCTATAATAATCTTGAAATACATTTAAGGTGTACTCTCCATTTCGGTCAGATTGGAGAGTTAAAAGTTTATACCCACTCTCTGCTTCAACTAGAGCTTAGAAATGCTTGAATGTAGTATAAGCAGTTGATTTATCTTTAAAAAAGTATACCCATAATTTTCTACTAAATTCATCAATGAAGGTAATGAAATATCTATTACCTTCCAAAGAGACGGGCTCAATTGGTCTGCAGATGTCAGTATGAATAAGTTGTAAGGGTGCCTCTGCTCTCCATGACTTTCCACTAAACAAAAGCCGTGGTTGCTTTCTAAGTATGCAGCCTTCATACACATGATTTGGTGGATCAATTGCTGGTAGGCCATATACCATGCCAGCTGAAGAAAGCAACTTCAGGCCATTAAAGTTTAGATGGACAAAGTGAAGATGCCACCTCCATAGCTCATTCTCAATGAGTCCTTGAAAATACTTCTCAAAATCTATATTTAGATATAAAGAGAATATGTGGTTCTTTGTCATCTTAACATAAGCTATGAGGCTTTCATTTGCTTTTTTCAACCAAAGATGATTGCTCTCCATATATACTATATATCTTTTTCCAAGTAATTGATCGATGCTAATAATATTACTTTTCATGTTAGGAATATAGTAAACATCAGAAATATATTTGGGCTTACCATTCTTTTGATAGATTTTGATCTTTCTTTTGCCTTTAACCGGGAGTTTTGAAGAATCTCCCAAACTCACAGTCTCATGAACTCCTTCAGTGAATTCCATAAAAAGTTCTTTTTTCCAATATATATGGTTACTAGCATTCGAGTCAAGATACCGAACATCATTTTGTAATATTTGAATCATCATAAGCAAGAAGAAGGATAGTGATGTTACCCTCATTATTTGTTGCTTCGACGAGATTGATTTGCTCTTCTATTTTGTGCCCACAATCTGATACATAATGCTCAAACTTATGACAGTTGTAGCACTAAACATTCTTGATATTCCTATGCCCAGGTGTGAATCTGCCTCGATTACCTCATTCTCAGCCTTTGAAGGAATGGGACTCCACTTGATTTTGAATCGTTCTTCATGGGGATCACGTACCTTGCCTCTTCCACGATCACAACCTCTACCTTGTGAGCCTCAATCATTTAAGAGTTAGTTTTTACTCTAGTGCTTGTTTCAAGGTGATGGAGACAGTTTTCTTTTACATGTGCTGCTCATGAACTTAGAGAGATCCCAAGAGCTCCTCTATTGAGATCTCCTCCAAATTCTTTCTCCTCAATTACTGCCACCACGTGCTCGAACTTACATGAGAGCGAGCTGAGTAACTTCTCCATGACTCGAATATTTTCAATCTTTTCTCTATTTCTCCTCATTTTATTTACGATAATATTAATCATGAATAATAGTCAAAAATATTTTCTTCATTCTTTATTTGAGCAGCTTCAAAATCGCTTCTAAGTGATTGGATACGAATGCGCTTAACCTGCTCAACTCCTTTATAAATGTAGCAAGGATTTTCCATGCTTTCTTGCATGTTGTTGCTTTGGCAACTCTCTTTGCTCCTTCTTTATAAATGTAGCAAGGATTTTCCATGATTGATAGAGTACGAAATGAGCCTTATTGTCCTTCTTTCTTTGCTCCTTAAGAGTCTTTTTTTGTTCAGCATTGTAGGCTGCTTCTTCTTCTCATGTGGGTTCCGTGAACCCAATATCTATTAGCTCCCATAAATCTGGAGAACCAAATAAAGCTCTCATCTAGATTGATCAACTCTCATAGTTATCTTGCGATAACTGAGGTACTTGTAAATTGGAGGCTATGAAAAATAGAGAAAGTGAAATAGAGAACGTGAGGAAACACCGAGGCTCTGATAACAATGATGAAAGAAGTCTATGGACTATTCCACACTCTTTTGAGAATACACAAATTTTGAAATGTATTTTATTCACTTGCTTGTAAATTAAAACTAGATGGCCTTATAAAGATATTACAATGCAAAACGGACAAATCTTATTATAATCTACTTAACTACACAAAAAACAAACTGACAACTTATTATCCCAAAAACAAAAATCGATTTCTTAACACCACAAAATAAAAAATTGACAACTTAATTCCATACATTCTGATTGCACATGATTACAGGCCACCTATTATGATAATTGAATAACATATGTTTTGATTTGCTGTAACTTCTAACAGATCAGAGAGATGAAGGCCGTGATGATGGTTCTGCTTTTAAACTTCACCGATTTCCCGATGTTTTCGTTCTTTCCCCGGATCACTAAAGCTCCTCTTTTGGCAAAGGTGGAACAAAATAGTAGAAGACCGGCGAAAGCTGGAGGAGATCTCATCCCACTAATACGTGCACAAAGAAATCTAAAGCAGCAGTCGGACGAAGACAGGTTTGTTTACTCTTACGTCGATTCTTTCCTTGGTCTTTCTCTTCCAGAGGAAGAGGGAGAACGAAAACTATCATGCCTCGAACCCAACACCTGAGTTGGATACGTGATGGCCGCACACTCCTTAGAGTAAGCCCTAAAGAATATGCAAGGCCAAATTAAATCATTACAACCTTATCAACCATAATATTTAATTTCAACAATAATTCATAAAATCTTGCATAATTACAAATTAAATTTCTTCAATCCTCTGATCAGGTATCAACGGTACTCTATCTATGCATCCGCTCACTCATAAATCCATACTATAGCCAACCATGGACATCTTGTAACTCTGAGAAGAAAAGAAAGATGAAGGGTGTGAGCTTTACAGCCCAGTAAGAAATCCCATATCACACCAATATAATAATATAATCTGAAAATAAAGATAAGCAATAATACATAAAAGCCGATGTTCACTGTCCAGAATACTGCAAACATTTATAGATTATCTGTTTTATCAAAAGAGATGCATTATCATATATTAATAAGTGAAACAATTTTATTCAACGATTGTTTCATGTCTTATCTTTCTATCACATCGTCTTTAATCATTTTCTTTTTGACTTTGGCTTTGACTTTGGACTACCAGGATTATGCGACGATCTTTTATTCGGATCGATTTCTGTGATTTTTCTCGGATCGAAATATTCATGATCTTTCTCGGATCAAAGTGGCCATGATCTTTCTCGGATTAAATCATTCATGATCTTTCTCGGATCAGATTCTTCCGCACATAAGCTTGTGGGGGCTGTCCCAGACATAAGCTCCTGGCAGGCTATTCCACATGATAAGGCCAGTCCAAACCATATTTCTCTTTCTTTTTATTTTTATAAAATTATAATATTTGACTTCATTAATCAATTCAAATTTTGCAGTGTAATAAATATGTCATACCCATATAATCATGCCATACATATGTATTGATATAACATATTCTTGCTCAAAATCACATAAATAGATAACAGTATCTCAGGTATAAAAAAATTTATCGATCTCAAATCCAACGATGCAAAATCAATGAGATAAAACCAACAGTAAAATAACATACATAATGATAATCATGTACAGAAATTTTTACCTTTACCGGTGACTGATCCAAGTACAGAAATCAATGTTCTTCTTTGATTTATGAATTTCTTTAACAAAATATTTCACTCGATATCATATGCAGACAATCATCTCTTCATGACCCTGATCAATATAAAAATCACATATAGAGAAATTATCGATAATCGATCCTAATAACACAGATTGAGGACCTCTCTTAGGATTAACCAAAATTAGGACTTGTCTATGTATCAGGATCCTTCACTGATCCATAAGACTTCTAGAGAGAAAAAATTTATAAAGAGAGAGAAAATTTTAGAGAGAGAAAGTAGAGAGAGAATCTTCATATTCTTCAGATGAGGCAATCATGGTCGAGATCATCAGAGGTCCTATCAGGGTGACTTAATATG
This sequence comes from Elaeis guineensis, assembly GCF_000442705.2. Lineage (NCBI taxonomy): Eukaryota > Viridiplantae > Streptophyta > Magnoliopsida > Arecales > Arecaceae > Elaeis > Elaeis guineensis. The sequence continues at coordinate 20,685,594 of NC_026004.2, read as the reverse complement.
AATCAAATGTTATAAATTTCGAATAGGATCGGACTGAGATCAGATCTACTACACGAATTTTGGAGCAATATCAAATCATCATATTTTTATTTCAAATTTATCCTAGGGTCTGTGATGAAATCAGAGAGAGAGTAGAAAGACCTTAAAGAGATAAAATTCATAAAGAGAGAGAAAAAAAGTCTAGAGAGAGAATCTAGAGAGAAAAAATATAGAGAGAAGTTAGAGAGAGGAAAGAGAGAGAAAGGAGAGAGAAGAGATTTTTTCTTTCTTTTTTTTTCTTTCTCTTTTTTTCTTTTTTTTTCTTTTACTCTTTTTCTTTTTTTTTCTTTTTCTTTTTTTTTCTTTTCCTTCTTCTTTTCTTTTTCTTCTTTCTTCTTCTTTCTTTTTCCCACGGCTTCCTTTGGGCCGAAACAGAGGACCTCAAGATCTCCCCGATTTAGTCGACCAGCCGGCAGTCGATCGGCACGAGGTTGGCCGACGATAAAAGGGCGACGACGGGCGGCTCGGAGGGATCCAAACCGGTGGTCGGCGGTGACCACCGGCGTCGGAAAATCAAAGAAAAATGGGCAAAATAGATGTTTCTTCCGTAACAAAATCCGACGACTCCGGTCGCCGGCGAGCATGCACACTGACACGGGAAGGAAAGGGGAGAAGAGAGGAAGGAGGAGGAGGCTCACCTTCGACGTTGGTGAGGCTTTTCGGTGAGAAATTGGATGGGCACAGGTCGGGTCTCCATGGTGGTTTTTCAGCGATTGCCACCGACTGGATCTCGGGTATTTGGTGGAAGAGAGAGAGGAGGGATCTCCTCCTTAAATAGAGTTGGAGGGGCTCTTTTCTAACTCCGATTGGGAGCCGGTGAACAGAGGAAGAAGACTCCCTTTGGGAGTCTTCTCCTCTGTTTCTTTCTCTCTTTTTTTTGTGTTTGGGCTGTGGCTGATTCTGGGCTCAATTGGGCTGGGGTGTTATATTCTCCCCCCCTTCAAATAATTTCATCCTCGAAATTAAGTTATGTCGTTCGAGATACATATTTCAAAGTATCTATTCTTCATGTCATTCTCAAGCTTACGATAATATCTTATATATTATTTATTTCTCATGATCTTGTTATAACAAAAATTATTTGAAATCTCAAACTCATCTCTTCTTATTGATTTCTCAATTTTTTGAAGAACTGTAACATTTTGGACTTGAATTAATATACCACCATTATTTGTCTAACACATTCCACTCGAAATTCATAATTATCTCAGGCTACCCTTGATAGAAAAATAAATAAAAGTCAAACATCGGGTACTCTTCACAATCATCAATTTCTTTCTTCTCTTGATCTTCTAACAAATTTTATATGTAGACTCTTATCTTAAGAAAAATCTCAATCTTCTATATCAGTTCGAGTAACAATATTAAATTTAAAAAAAATAAGATCTATGTCAGGACATTCTAAGTTTGAACTAATATCAGAACTATCAAACTGTTAATAAACTTGAGATATCTAAAATTTTTTGGCATTATCTACAATAAAACAACCTACTGACAAAAATTATCTGACTATGATCAGATTAGATCAAAATTTGTAGCATCCTTTCATTATCAATAAAATTCTTCCTTATTTACAACTAATGTATTTCATCATAATATTTTTTGATTTAAAAGATTAATATTTTTAATCAATTTAATCCACCATGCTTTTGCTGTGCACTCTGATATTAATTTATCAAATTATATAAATCTATCAAGATAAAAAATATCATTATATGTTAGATCAATCCAGGATAGATCCAATCTTCAAATTTCATATAAGACTTAGGATAAAATTTTTAAGTTTCTTTATCTTTACTACCTTTGGGTATAGCATACAAAAATTAAATCTTGATCCACTTTCTATATTTGAAATCATTGCATAAGTTTCATCACTCTTCAAGAATCCAACATGTCTAGAATCAATTGGAGTTAATCTTAGATTTATCTTACAATCATTTAGATAATTTCTAAATCAATCTTTCTTTTTAAAAGAATTAATCCTAACTTGACAAACTAGAAGAACTCAAGTCAACATTTTTGTAAGCAGAATCAACTTAATTATTTCTTATAGAGCTCCCTTCATCACAACCCTTAATATTAATCAATAAATCTATACAAAAGTCTTGTCCCTTGTATAAGTCATTCAATATTTAACACTAGCAAGATGTCTTAGTTCAATTAAAAAAAAAAATTCAAACTTTGACTTGAATAATTAATACACATCAACATCTTCAACAATCACAAGAAAAATTTAAAAAAAAATTAATCCACAGATAGTAATACAAATTATTAAAGATTTCATCATAACCTGTATATCATACTCTGACAAAATAAATTTTCTTCTTTAATTTAACAACAATATCAAAATACTTTTGATCCACTTAAAAAAATAAACTTTTGACTTGAAATTCAATGCAACTTAAAAGATCAATAAATCATATTCAGAATATGATATTTTGAGTAATCAAAGATTTCACTAAAATATGTATCTCATATTCTCATAATAAAATTCAAATTTTTTTTTTCATCTAAGATTGAGTTTCATATATGATCCTCTTATAGGTTCAATGCTCAAAAATATTTCTCTCTCATATGATGAAATTTCTTCTTAGACCATATCCTAACTTCCTTCTGATAAATTTAAAATTTGTAATGCTCAGATAATTAATATCAAAATCAGAAAAGTTATCATGATTTTCTTCCATATAAGTTTAGCATTTCAAAATTATCGAGTATACTCAACATAACATATCAATACCTCCCACTTCTTTTCAAGGTCAACTCTTCTTATATTCAGGCCACCCTACTAATTGAAATCTAAGATATAACTCGTCAATTCTATTATAGATATCATATGCCACTTATGCATAAATTTCATCTTAATATCTATTGATTCGAAATCTAAATATTGAATCTTTTCTTTTATATCTATCATGTTCCTCATGATCATAACTTAAGTTCAGATATCACTAAAATTACAATTCTGAATAATTATAACCTTAAACTCAAATACTACTTAAATCATATTTTCTAATGACCATAACCTAAACTCTAATATCATTCTATCATACCTTTAATGATCATAATCTTAAACTCTGATATTATCAATCATATTCTATTGATTATAATCCCAAAGTTTTGATATCACTTATATGACAATCCCTAGTGACCTTAAACCTGAACTCTAGTACTGTTCTATCATATTCTCTGATATCACTCTGTCACATCCTATTGATCATGCATAAAGTTTTGATATTACTTCATAATCCCTAGTGACTTAAACTTAAGCTGTAATATCATTTTATCAAATCCTAATCACTTATATCATAATCCCCAATGATCATAACCTAAGCTCTGTTATTACTCAGTAATATTTAAATCACTTATATTATAATCTTTAATAATCATAACCTGAGCTCCGATATTACTCTGTAATATTTAAATCACTTATATTATAATCCTTAATGATCATAACCTGAGCTCTGATACCACTTTGTCACATCCTATTGATCTTACATAAAATTTTTAATATCTCTTCATAATCTCTGGTGATCTTAAACCTAAGCTCTGATACCACTTTGTCATATCCTAATCATAAATCTCACATGATCATAACCTAAGCCCTGATATTATTCTGTCATATCCTATCACGTATATAATAATCCCCAATGATCATAACCTAAGCTCTGATACCATTTTGTCATGCCCCGAACCCAACACCCGGGTTGGATACGTGATGGCCGCACATTCCTTAGAGCAAGCCCTAAAGAATATGCAAAGTCAAATTAAATCATTACAACCTTATCAACCATAATATTTAATTTCAACAATAATTCATAAAACCTTGCATAATTACAAATTAAATTTCTTCAATCCTCTGATCAGGTATCAACGGTACTCTATCTATGCATCCGCTCACTCACAAATCCATACTATAGCCAACCATGGACATCTTGTAACTCTGAGAAGAAAAGAAAGATGAAGGGTGTGAGCTTTACAGCCCAGTAAGAATTTTCATATCACACCAATATAATAATATAATCTGAAAATAAAGATAAGCAATAATACATAAAAGTCAATGTTCACTGTCCAGAATACTACAAACATTTATAGATTATATGTTTTATCAAAAGAGATGCATTATCATATGTTAATAAGTGAAACAATTTTATTCAACGATTGCTTCATGTCTTATCTTTCTATCACATCGTCTTTAATCTTTTTCTTTTTGGCTTTGGCTTTGGACTACCAGGATCATGCGACGATCTTTTATTCGGATCGATTTCTGTGATCTTCCTCAGATCGAAATATTCATTATCTTTCTCGGATCAAAGTGGCTATGATCTTTCTCGGATCAAATCATTCATGATCTTTCTCGGATCAGATTCTTCCACACATAAGCTTGTGGGCGCTGTCCCAGGCATAAGCTCCTGGCAGGCTATTCCACATGACAAGGCCAGTCCAAACCATATTTCTCTTTCTTTTTATTTTCATGAAATTATAATATTTGACTTCATTAATCAATTCAAATTTTGCAGTATAATAAATATGTCATACCCATATAATCATGCCATACATATGTATTGATATAACATATTCATGCTCAAAATCATATAAATAGATAACAGTGTCTTAGGTATAAAAAAATTTATCGATCTCAAATCCAACGATGCAAAATCAATGAGATAAAACCAACAGTAAAATAACATACATAATGATGATCATGTACAGAAATTCTTACCTTTACCGGTGACTGATCCAAGCACAGAAATCAATGTTCTTCTTTGATTTATGAATTTGTTTAACAAAATATTTCACTCGATATCATATGCAGACAATCATCTCTTCATGACCCTGATCAATATAAAAATTACATATAGAGAAATTATCGATAATCGATCCTAATAATACAGATCGAGGACCTCTCTTAGGATTAACCAAAATTAAGACTTGTCTATGTATCATGATCCTCCACTGATCCATAAGACTTCTAGAGAGAGAAAATCCATAAAGAGAGAGAAAATTCTAGAGAGAGAAAGTAGAGAGAGAAAGTAGAGAGAGAATCTTCGTATCCTTCAGATGAGGCAATCATGGTCGAGATCATCAGAGGTCCTATCAGGGTGACTTAATATGAATCAAATGTTATAAATTTCGAATAGGATCGAACTGGGATCAGATCTACTGCACGAATTTTGGAGCAATATCAAATCATCATATTTTTATTTCAAATTTATCCTAGGTCTGTGATGCAATCAGAGAGAGAGTAGAAAGACTTTAGAGAGATAAAATCCATAAAGAGAGAGAGAGAGAAAAGGTCTAGAGAGAGAATTTAGAGAAAGAATCTAGAGAGAGAAAATATAGAGAGAAAGTAGAGAAAGGAAAGAGAGAGAAAAGAGAGAGAGGAGATTTTCTCTTTCTTTTTTATTTCTTTCTCTTTTTTTCTTTTTTTTCTTTTTCCTTTTTACTTTTCTTTTTTTTTCTTTTTCTTTTTTTTCTTTTCCTTCTTCTTTTCTTTTTCTTCTTTCTTCTTCTTTCTTTTTCCCACGGCTTCCTTTGGGCCGAAACAGGGGACCTCACGATCCCCCCGATTTAGTCGGCCAGCCGGCAGTCGATCGGCACAAGGTTGGCCGACGATGGGCGGCTCGAAGGGATCCAAACCGGTGGTCGGCGGTGACCACCGGCATCGAAAAATCGAAGAAAAATGGGCAAAATAGATGTTTCTTCCACAATAAAATCCGGCGACTCCGGTCATCGGTGAGCATGCACACCGGCACGGGAAGGAAAGGGGAGAAGAAAGGAAGGAGGAGGAGGCTCACCTTCGATGCCGGTGAAGCTTTTCGACGAGAAATTGGACGAGCACAGGTCGGGTCTCTATGGTGGTTTTCCTGCGATTGTCATCGACTGGATCTCGGATCTTTGGTGGAAGGGAGAGAGGAGGGATCTCCTCCTTAAATAGAGTTGAAGGGACTCTTTTCCGACTCCGATTGGGAGCCGATGAATGGAGGAAGAAGACTCCCTTGGAGAGTCTTCTCCTTTGTTTTTTTTTTTTTTTTTTTTTTTTTTTTTTTTTTTTTTTTGTATTTGGATTGTGGCTGATTCTGAGCCCAATTGGGCCGGGGTGTTACGGAAACTCACCGAGGGTGAGACTGTGAGCCTCTGCTTTGAGTTCATGACTGGAGGCACCGACACGACCGCCACTGCGTTACAATGGATCTATATGGCCAACCTTGTGAAGCACCAGGACATGCAAAGAAAGCTATTGGAAGAGATCGAGGGGGTGGTAGGGAGTGATGGGGAGGAGGTTAAGGAGGAGGATTTGCAGAGGTTGACGTATTTAAAGGCAGCGATCATGGAAGCGCTGCGGCGCCACCCGCCGGCGCACTTTCTACTGCCGCACACGGTGGCGGAGGACGTGACCTTGAATGGGTATTTGATACCGAAGGGAGCTGAAGTGCATTTTACGGTGGCGGAGATGGGACGGGATGAGAAGGTGTGGGGGGAGCCAATGGAGTTCAAACCGGAGAGGTTCTTGGCTGGGGGTGCGGGGGAAGGGTGGATGTAACGGGGAGCAGGGAGATCAAGATGATGCCATTTGGGGCGGGGAGAAGAATGTGCCCCGGTTTCGGACTTGCCGTGCTCCATCTCGAGTACTTTGTGGCTAATTTGGTGTGGAAGTCTGAGTGGAAGGCTTTGGAGGGAGAGGAAGTGGACTTAACGGAGAAGCTGCTGTTCACTGCGGCCATAAGAATCCACTCCGTGCTCGGATCTGTACGAGGAACAAGTTACTGTTTGTTTTTTTTTTAACGAAGACAGGTAACTGATTGTGAAACTAGTGCTTTGAATCTATTTTCTGGTATTCTGTGATTTGTAACAAACACCAGGAAAATTGGAATAGTGTTTGTATGACTTTATTCTAGATGGAATAAGGATTTATTCCATCTTATTTCTCCAAACATTAAAAAAAATGATGGTAGGCCCCATAGGTTTAGCAATTCGGATCAACCCTACATTAATTACACCTTATTCCCATCTACCCTGATTTAGCTATTCCATGATGAACTATGGAATGGCTTATTCTAGATCTTTAATGAGCATTAATTATATTTTATTCTAGATATATGGAATAACACTGCATTAATTGCACTTTATTCCCAGTGAAATTGTAGATTTCCAATCAAACAGAAATCTGGAATAGACGTGGAGAATAGCTATCTTCTGAAAATTCGTATTCCTATTCCAAAAATAGAAAAAGAGTAACCAAACACTATCTAACAGAATAAAGTTTGACCACGTTATAAGATCAAGATATTTATCATCTACAACAGAGCACGAAGCTATTTACAGGGCTCCGTTCATGAGTATTTGTTCTAAAAAATATGGAGGAATAAATTTAATATTTTAAAAAATTATTAATTGGATGTGGTCCAACAGTTTAGAGGTGGATCAACCAACCATAGAGCAATACACGCAAATATGAAAGAAAAGAACTTAAGAAAAAATGGAGCAAAAATAGATTTGGTTGTGAGTATTGCTTCGTGGTTGGACTGGTCTACCATGGAGTTGGTGGATCTGATCCAACCAATATTTTTTCTACCATAATCTAAAACCTTTCAGATGGTTATGGTTTGTTAGAGTTGGATTCTGTTGTTCGCTTTGGTTCTATCAAAAGCAAGAAATAACAGTGTGATTCGGGTATTTTTAAAAGAGATTAATCTTCATCTATTAAGAGTGGTGAATGGTACATTTGGAGCCATGGCCCATAGAAACTTAATTGTTTGTCTTTAAAATGTGACAGGTAGATGGAAGTTTGGGCTCACAACTGGAACGTCCAGAAATTTCAACTCGGTCTAATGTTGCGACTAGCACACCCAGCGAAGAGCTTTAGCTTAGTCCTGTCATTGGCTTAGAGTATTTTTGGTTTCTTCAAAGAAATCTGAAAAATAGAAGAATTTAGAAAAATCAAATTTGCTAGCCGCATAAATTCCAAAAGTAGATATTTTAAGTCTGACTAGATTTTTTTCTTGTTTCAGAAAATATTTTCCCTTTTTCTTTTTCTTTTATTTAGTTTTCCCTATAATCAAACATTCCTAGTTATTTCCTTTTGGAAAAAGTTAACACGGTACAATGGGAGGAGACAATTCGGCAAGGAGGCAAGACAATGATCATGAGGCAATCTAGATGGTATCAACAATGGAGGATAGTCCAAAAACGTGCAATCTACCCATGCAAACCAACGCGCGTTCATATTAGATATCGACGAGTAGCTTCATTCACGGACCAAATTGAGAAGTATTTGGGATGATGAAGCAGCAAGATGGGCAACTTAGAATATTCATATTGGAAAAATTTTTGTTTGACCTAAGCATGCGTACAAATATCCCAACTAATTTAAATTTTTAGAAGTTATATTAATTTTATGCATGAAAGCTAATATGATCACACCCTCTTCTTTTTGTAATAACAAAATCAAATAAGTTGTTATTACAAATCATATTTTTGTAATAATATGATCACACCCTCCTCTTCCAACTAACCTCGCAGCCTTCCTCGTAAAGGAATGACTTCTCCTACAATAAGTCAAGAGTTCTAGAAGGTCTATTTGTGGAGCTGGGGATTGCGGCCAGGGCTGGCTACTTTTATTTCAATATCTAAATTTTCATATGGTAAAATATTTGTTTGCATCCCTTCATGGAGAGATATTGTTCATTTATTTTATTTCTTCTTCTTCTTGCGTCTAGCCGTGTCTCCTCGTTGACGTTCACCAAAACTAGCCACAGGCTGCTAAGCTAAGCGCTTGCGTCACCCACGCTACTTATCAGTTGTGACCAGGAGAAAAGATGCTTAATGACCAAGAAACTTGGTGTCCAATTACTTTACGAGTAACAAGCGGAGATCTAGAACGCACACTAACAATAGGACTTCTCCGTGTACTAAAATAAATAAATAAATATTTCAATCAATCTCATAGGAGATAAATCTAAAGATTCAAGATCCGACAGAATATTCCAGTGGTTATTGAAACGCGGTATCATTCCTGACTGTTTGTCAATCATCGCAACATCCAGGTTGGTATATCTTGGGATACCTCTTATTATTTAAAATTTTGGATAAATTCTTTCTCCTCAAAAATCCAATAATCTTATCATCCTGGATGAGGGATATCTAGAACCTTTGACATGCGTTTAACAAGTCAATTACTTCCCGCTAACGTTGAAATCAATAGCCTCATCATCCCACGTCCATTGGGATGAGCTTAAACGCCAACAAGATAGTGCTACGATACCCTGCTTGAATTATGGATTTTTTTATCAAAAAAAATTATGGATATTTTAACCACTTGTGTCAGTTTTGATAACCAAAACATCCTTTAAAATTTAAACTAGCTGCGAGTCTACTTTATGTTGCATCAATTATAGTTTTGTAGTTTAATCGTAGTTCTATAGTTTTGTATCATGATAAGGGCCGGCCATGTAACATTTTAATGCCCATAGTTTTTAAACAATTATCACACAAGAAATTCTTTGTGCAGCATGGGCAGTGTAGAAAATCTGACGTGGAGTGCACCATCTTACCTGATTGGTCCATATAGCCATCACTTTTCAATGCACATTTAATGCCTGCAGTTTCGTTTTTTCATTTAAAATTTTGAATGACGAAAATATTCCTCTTCTTTTAAAAAAATTATGATATCCTGTGGCATATTATGGTATCGTATGTCAAATTATAACTTTCTACACGATGTCATAATATGGTCCAAAAAATTATGACATCCTATGGCATATTATGACATTATGCGTCAAATTATGACTTCCTATACGCAGGATGTCAAAATATGGCTCAAAATATCATAATATGGGAGACACAATTTTGTCTAACCACTTTTTACATTTAATACGTGCAGTTCTATTTTTTTGTTTAAAAATTTTGAATGACAAAAATATCCTTGCTCTTTGAAAAAAATTATAACATCCTGTAACATATTATAACATCCTGCGCTAAATTATGACTTCCTTCATGTAGGTGTCATAATTTTGACATAAGATGTCATAATTTTATTCAGAGAGCAAGAGTATTTTCATCATTCAAAATTTTAAATAAAAAAAATAAAATTGTAAACAATAAATACGCATTAGAAAGTGGTGGCTATGTGGATCAATCAGATAAGATAGTGCGCTCCATGTTGAATTTTCTATATTACTCGTGATGCACAAAAAATTTTCCTTATCATACATGGGAGCACTGAAGAGAAACCAAAGCAACTCATCAAGAGTAGTCTACATCCCATTGGCACATAGAAGCTGCCCACCACCACTGACCAAAAACAAACTTGGATCACTATGATGATCTAAGATCACTGGTGATTCAAATCTTGAGATGATCTAATCTCTAGTGATCTAAGATTACTATGTTTGATTTGCTATAGTGCAGTGATTAAAGATCTTTGGATATGTACAAGCTACTAGTTTAGTATGCTATGAAAATTCAAGATCACCGATCATATAATGCTAAAAATATCCCTGATAACTTGTTTGGAAGTTAGGATTGAGGATTAAAATAGAAAAAAAATTTAAAACAAAATCAAATAGATTTTTTCTCTTTCTAATCAACACTACGAGAGAAGGAAAGATTTTCTTTTCCTTTCGTAGAGATAATGCCCCAACTAGTCAGCAGGCATTCCTCTCCTTTATGGAGAAGATGCCTCAACTATCCACCTCACGCGCGTGAAAAAAATATCACTGAAAAAAAAATGATTTCATCTCACGAAAGTTTCTCAATCATGAGAGTATTTTAGTTAATATATTATAATACAAGATCACCGTGATAGAGTGATGTTGGATACCCACGGGTTTTCTATCGCTCCGTTGGATGGTGATTTGAGGAGTGAAAATAATTTAAAATCATTACGATCAGATACAACCAAATATAGTGATCTCATTATTTTCATCCACATCATTCTTAATCCTGTATGAATTATTGCATACCAAACACCCTCTTAAAATCCACCACCACTCATTTAAGTACTCGCATTCCTCTTTGGACTCATTTGGTTCGTGGGAAGAACTTTTCTTCCTAGAAAGTAACTTTTCAAGAAATTCCTACGAATAAAATTTTGGTATATTTGGTTGACCACAGGAAGATGACTTATCATAAAATTACTTATGTTAGGATGAGCACCTATTTTTCTTGAAAAATTATGTAAAATACCTATTATACCCTTAGTAGATATAAAACCATACATTTTTACTCATAAAATTTATATAAATATAAATATTATATTTATATTAATATATTATAATATAACATTAGACCATAATAATTTATTATTTTAATATAATGCTAATATATTAACATTATATTAATATAATATGAATATTTTAATATAATAAATTTATTAATATAGATATAAATATTATATTATATTAATATAAATATTATATTAATATTAATAAAAATATTATATTAATGTAAATATTAAAATAATATTAAAATATAATAAATATTAATATAAATATAATATTATATTATTATTCAATATTTCATTTTATCTATTCATTGATATTTTACTAAATTTTAGCTATGGATCTTCAAAGAGTATTTAAAAAAAAAATATCATCACTTTTCATATCATAAAAAATATTAAAATCTATCTTAAATTTTTATTTTTTATAAAATATAAATAATAATTTTTTATAAAAAATATTTTTTTTTTTTCATCCTTCCTTCTCTTAGAATTTTAATCAAATAAAAACTTCCGTCAACCAAAACGAGTCCTTTTAAGCGCCGCCCCGCCGCGCCGCCCCCCCCCCAAAACGAGTCCTTTCAAGGCCGCAGTAGAAACCAGAGAAAGCAAGTTAAGAAACAAGGCATGGATATTTGGCACCTTGTCCTGCTCTCCCTTTCCTTTGCCACTGCCCTCGGTCTCCTCCTCCGCCCTGCAACCAAGAAGAGAGGGCTCCCCCCGGGCCCCCCCGCCGTGCCGATCATCGGCAACCTTTTCTGGCTCCGACGGTCCTTTCAAGACGTGGAGACCATCCTCCGGGAACTCCACGGTCAGTATGGTCCCATCGTCACCCTCCACATAGGCTCCCGCCCCTTCATCGTCATCTCCGACCGGACCCTCGCCCACCGGGCCCTCGTCGAGCATGGAGCCACCTTCTCCGACCGCGGCCCCAAACTCCCCGCCACCAGTTTCCTCATCCGCGACCATATCATCTCCGGTGCCGCCTATGGGCCCCTCTGGCGCCTGCTCCGCCGCAACCTCATCTCCGAGATCCTCCACTCCTCCCGCGTCAAGCTCTATGCCCACGGCCGCGCCTGGGTCCTTCAAGTCCTCACCAACCACCTCCGATCCCAAGCCGCTTCGAACGACGCCGGCGCGGTCACTGCCGTGGAGAGCTTTCGATTCGCCATGTTCTGTTTATTGGTTCTCATGTGCTTCGGCGAGAAGTTAGACGAGAAGGCCATCAAGGACATCGAGATCGCTCAAAAGAGTCCCCTCCTTTACGGCAGAAAACTCTACGTCCTCGCCTTCGCTCCAAGAATCTCGAGGTACATCTTCAGAGATAGGTTAAAGACGGCTCTCCAAATGCGTCAGAGACAGGCAGAGCTATTCGTCCCATTGATCAGAGCTCGAAAAGAATTCAAGAAACAGCAACAACGGCAGAAGAGCGAAGAGGAAAGGTTCGTCTACTCCTATGTCGATTCCCTTCTGGACATCGAACTCTCGGAAGAAGGGGGAAGGAAGTTAACAGAGCCGGAGATGGTGGCCTTGTGCTCGGAGTTTCTGAACGCAGGCACGGACACAACCTCGACGGCGTTGCAATGGATCATGGCGAACCTGGTGAAGCACCAAGAGATACAAGCGAAGTTAATGGAAGAAATTGATGGGGCGGTGGGGAGCGAGGGAGAGGAGATCAAGGAGGAGGACTTGCAGAAGATGCCGTATTTGAAGGCGGTGATCATGGAAGGGCTGCGGCGCCACCCGCCGGGCCACTTCGTGCTGATGCACACCGTGACGGAGGACGTGATCTTGGATGGGTATTTGATACCGAAAGGGGCTGCGATTAATTTCATGGTGGCGGAGATTGGTAGGGATGGGAAGGTGTGGGAGGAGCCGATGGAGTTCAAACCGGAGAGGTTCTTGGCCGGGGGGACGGGGGAGGGGGTGGATATAACGGGGAGTAGGGAGATCAAGATGATGCCGTTTGGGGTGGGGAGGAGGATATGCCCGGGGCTTGTGCTCGCCATGCTGCATCTCGAGTACTTTGTGGCCAATTTGGTGAGGGAATTCGAGTGGAAACCCGTGGATGGGGAGGAGGTGGACTTGTCTGAGAAGCCGGAATTCACCGTTGTCATGAAGAATCCTCTCCGGGCATGCATACTTCCACGGAGGAAGATATAGCAGTCTGGTGATGAAGCACTGCAATTAGTAAAGCTGCAGCGCAGCAATTCTGTTTGAATTTTTTCTTCTTAGACTTACCCTTTTTCTTTTTTTTTTTTTCTTTTGTTTAATGGCTGCACACCGTTGCCCATACGAGACGGTGGTGCTCTTCTTATACTCCATGAGCTTGTTTCTATACTCCATGGATGTTGGGCTGTAAAACTCCAGTTTTATCAAGGTCTGGATGGTTAGGAATGGTTGGAGAATAGAGCTACTTCAGTTATGAGTGGATGGGACTAGGTGTTCCCACCATTCCAAGAAAAGAATATAGTAAGGAAGCGTTAGAGCTCAAACTGGCTTCAAGCGTGATCAGTATGAACTCTTCTAGAAGGCTAGGAGGGTTGTCGAACTTAAGATATGAAGTTCAAGGAACAAATGGAACAGATGGGCACTTTTAAACATTTGACAAGAGGAACCACTGGATTCAAGTGTAGCTCTATCTTGCAACAGGATACGAGGAAAAACATACCTAAAGGTTGATGATGAGCTAGTAGATTTAAGAAAAGCCGCTTCTTTATACGCGGAGAAGCAGGGGACTTAAAAAAGAAATTGGAACGCTATTGTCTGCTTCTTATGTAGAGGCATTGGCCACACCTTAAGTAATGTTTGGTTCGTCACCAGATAATTTTGAATGATAATATAGATTATCTTCAGGATAGATTATCATTATTAAATTATTAGTAATATTGATTATTATATTTGATACATACAAATAACATTGTAGTAAAATTATTGAAAATCTTGATTAACATACTTGGTATGATAATAAGATTATCGGTAATGTAAAATTAAATTTTTAAAATATCCTTAATAATTTTGGGATGGAGGAGCCTCAAGCAGGCAAAAAGAGATGGAGGAGCAAGGGTGCATGCGGAGAGGGATGGGGGGAGGAGAAGGGTTGGGCAACGAGAGGCAATCTGGATTGTCAAAATAATCTAGATTACCATCTAAAAAGCATACCAAATACATTAATCTAGATTATCATATTAAATTACCAACAATCTGAATAGATTGTCGGCTATCAAATACAACCTAAGGGTCTGTGACTCTTCTCTTAAATCTATGCATCGGAAGCGGATAGACATCAACGGGAAACCAAGAAATCTTTATTAAATTATATGTAATAATAATGGATAAAATAATGGCTATTATAACATTTTATTTATCATTATAATAGATTATTATAACATAAAAATCAAGATCCTTTGTGATTTGCCTGTCAACTATATAGGGTTGGTCCTCCAATCACGGCCATTTATGATCGGTGCAATAGTTGGAGCACCCTACATGTACAATATATAGAGCAGAGGACACGTAGGGCTCATCTAATTATTATAATTGTTATAACAATAAATATGAATTTAGGCAGTGCTTTATTATAATGATATAAGGTTTTTTTTTGGACTCTTTATATAGTGTTGTGATGTTTGGATGATTTGTAGCTGGACTTATATTAATTATAACTTATACTAGTTAAGAATGCATCTGACATCTAATTGAATTCTTAATCTAAACGAGAGCAGATAGGGCTGCTTTTGTTATCATGAGTTGATCTTCACAAGTCTCGTTAGGAAAGAACAAAGGTTGAAGCCTCCCTAGGCTTTCATAAATTTCTCTTTTTTTGAATAGGAGGGTGCTGAGGAGAAAAACAAAAAACCCCCTATCCAAACTAGGAATTTATTCATCAAATTAATCATAAGTTATTCTGCAATACATGAATGATCCATAATTTGGAATTGAACCTCTCTAATTCAATTCCAAATTAAAGAGTATTCCAACTCAGTTGCTGCACTTTAGAAACCATGTTCTGGTTATAGAGTTGAGTATAGAACACAAAGAACTCATGCCTCAGGTAGTTCCCAAGGAGAGTCAATAGAAGCACCAGTCATAAATAAATAAGGCCATCTCATTGGTTGTTTGGTATTTTTTCATGTTCCGGTTTGATATACAATTCAGAAACATAATTGAAATTTAATTATATATTTTAAAATATTCAGATTAAGATCTGTTGCTAGGAATTGCAAATTATATAGTTTATACAATTTTTTGCTTATTAACTATATCACCATCATTCTTTTCTCTTTTTTTTTTTTTTTTTGACTTGATGCATAAGCAAGAACTAACAGATATTTAGTTTTCAAGTATATGTTATTTATCTTAGATCATGATCAATGGTATAGCAATTACTAACAAATATTATGTTTTTTGTTAAGTTTAACTTCAAATGTATATTAACACCATAATTTTTTCTATTTTTCTGACGAACATGATTCAAAGCACCAATAATTCATTGAGTCAAAAAAATTTATATAAGAGACGTAGAAGCAAGGAGAAATAATTATGAAATCTTAGCTTGCTTGCTCCTATTCTATACTTGGTTGCCATTTTCTCGAGTTCATAGCATTAGGCCTTTTTTAATATATTTTTTCTACTCTTCCAGTATCACTATTCTAGGCGCCCCTCTCTGTTAACTTGAGTGCCTAGATGCTAGATTTGAGAGGAGCAGTTTTACTCTCAAGAAAGAAAGCCTAATTTATTGAAAATAGAATCATTAAAAACTTTCAGATCTTAATCAATGTTCTCTCCTTATCCTTACCCAAGTTATCAAGTAAATCAAGCTAAATGCTATCTTCATCCAAGAAACTTGCACAAGTGATATATTTCTACATGATTTCATACCTTACTCCCCCTGGAAATAGCTAGACATTAGTTTTGTAGTGAACAAGGGACAAGATGTTATTAAGAGGGTTGAGAGACATGATTATCTTTTTTGGATGTGTTTTGTAGTTTCGGAAAAGGCATGCATATGGATGCCCAACGTGTTCTTGATTTTAGTCAAAAACAACTTTCTATAATGAGAGTTAAGATGGAAACAATCTTTGCCCTTTTTCCTTTTTATTTGCTTCTTGTTCTTCTAGCTACAAACTAGTTCATTTTGTGGCAGCAATTTACACAACGTTATAATAAACAGAACTAGCAGAGCCTGAAAACAAGAGGACCATGGAACTATGTAGGAATGGGTGCCAAAAAGTCCCAAATCATAAAGTGCAATGTATGAAGCCACCCACTTTCCAGCACTATTAGCCTCTCTATATCTTCAAATTAGTTCACTATTTTATTATTTGTTCCATTCTAAAGGGCTGGTATCGGTAGATACTTATGGAACCTCTCCAGGATGGGTCGCTCCTGCGCTTTGACTAATTTGTCAGTGAGATAGTATGATACCTAACTCCACCGGAGCGGCTTGAAACTGGGTTCTTTTTCTGGGCCGGATCGAATAGGCCTTTTGGTCCGCTCGCAGGCACCGAACACAAGAAGGGGGAGGAAAACTCCCAACCGGAGGGCCATCGGATTTGGGCGAATCATAGGATTTCTTCTCTATAAAGTCTCCCCTTTTATTTACGAAAGTATTTGTCTAAACTATTCAAATACTCTTAGATTTTATCTATTTCTCTTTTCTTAGTATTTTAACGCACACGCGTAAGCGCACGGCAACTTATCTTTTGATGGACATTTCTGAAGTATGCACAGCATCCTATGATACTTTTTCAGTACAGCAGAGAATTCGTTCCCAATTGAGTGTGCCCAATTGAGTGTGCCCTCGATCGTTGCCGGTTAATAGCACTGATCTTCATTGTGCCTTTCCATTGAAACCTTCATTGAGATAGCTTTGAAGCCTCACCGGAGTTGAGACAAGGGTCCTTGATCCTTCTTCTCTCTTTCATGATGCTAAGGCTGCCACTGTCGACTGGATTGGAGTGATTAATTGCCAGATTGGATGCCCTATTCTTTTTCCTTGTTTTTTCTTTCTTTTCTTCTTCCGTCGACTTGGTCGTCGCTGCTGGACGTGGCCGTGCTCGGGCTGCCAAAAGTCGGAGCTATCGAAAGTCGCTGCTGTCAACTGACTCGGCTTTCCTCCATTTAGATCAAAAACATAAGCCACCTTTCATCTGTTTTCTAAGAAGATGAGTAGGAAGAAGAAAGGGCAAAAAGAAAAGGAAAGAATAATATTTTGACTCTCTCCTCCCTCTCTCTTCTCTTTCTCTCTCTTCTTCAGCTTTTTTTTCTCTTCATTTTCTCTCTTTCTCTTTCTAGATATCATATGGATCAGTGGATCAATAAACTCAAAAATTAATTGGTTGATCCTAGAGAGGTATTTGATTTAGTATTATGGTCATTTATCATAATTTTCCATCATCCACGATCGTCTATGATTTTCATATTTGAATTGATTATGTAAAAGAGCAACTATATCATGTGCAAGATGATGTTAAACAGAATATTTTGCCTCTTGGTTCATAGATCGGAGAGTAAATCGGTATTCACTATACTTGAGTCTAAGACTATTAGAGATAAGGATGCTTTTATATGATCACTTGTATTACATATTTTTATGTGATGATTGATGATTTTTAGTTTGTAAGTAATTATTATTTATCACATAATATGCTAATATGAATATATAAATATATGATTCTATGTTGTATTTGTGTATTACATATTGATTGTTGGGAATAAGATGCTGACAGTTTTGAAATTGGTTAAGAACTATAGCATGAAAATCATGTTTTATTTGTTAAGAATAAATTGAATGATTGATGTTTGCATGAAGAAGATTTGAACTAGCTATAATATTGACTGCTAGTTATGAATTGGATCATAATACCTCAAATTACCAATTATGGACCGAATCACGACATCTTAATTTGCTATTGGAGGCCAAAGTACAGATACCAAAGCACAGATATTTTTGTTTGCCATCGTAGGTTGAAGCATGAATATTTTTATTTACCATCATGGGCTGAAGCACGAATGTTGTATTTTGCCATCACGGACCAAAGTGTGGATTATGATTTGCCAATCACAAATTAAAGCATGGTCGTGATTAGTTCAAAACCTGAAGTTAATTATTAATGGATCCAAATCCTACTAGTGAGACATAGATGATAAGTCATATAAAACCACTGATAATATTAATAATGGATTTGTAATGATATATGTTATATACATATATAACAATTTAAGATATATTGGATTTTTTATATGAGATTTTATTATTCATGTTTTCACTTCAATATTATTTCTTAGCTATTTTCAAATTATACTATTATATTTGTGTGAAAGTGTGGGGATTCTTACTAGACTACAATAGGATTGAAATTGAGCTGAGCTATACTCTTACTCGAGCTCGGCCCAAAAAAATTTTTTCGAGCTTCGATTTAGGCTTAGGCTTAAATTATTTTTAAAAAATCCAGGCCTAAGTCCAGCTCGAGCCTAATTGGGCCAGTCCAAAAATTCTACAAACTTTATTAGACCACAGCAGTTCTTTGCCTAGTCTCCTCTCTCCCTCCAATCCAAAGCTAAATTGAACCCAAGAGATCTTCTTTATCCATTCTCCTCGACCAAAGGTGGTAAAAACTAAACAATTTATAGAGAGAGAGGTACATGAAAATTTGACAGCGGGATGCCAATGATAAGTAGGAATGGCAGCATCATCCTTGGCTTGGATGAGGGCACCACCACCACCATCTGCACCTCTATCTTATCACCCTCCATTCCTCCAGCCACCTCTCTGACCACCCCCTTTCCATCCTCGATCGTAGCTTTGCTGATTGCTCAACCACTACTCTATCAAAGGTCTCTATTGGTGAAACCCAAACCCTAGAAACCCTAACCATCAACATGAGTGGAAGAGACCGAGACCGAGACCTCGACAGCCCCTCCATGGACTTCCTCTTCTCCATGTATTGCTATTATGCTTCTTAGGTCTTGGATCGAGCAAGTACGAAGACTTGGAGCTTCTGATCTCCTTTAAGAGCTATTTTTTCCAATCTCCAAGTCCTTCAGAGGGATGTGAGCCAGAACCCTTGCTCTTTTACCGACATTAGTTACAGGGCCAACCACATCATTGACATCGCCCTCTAGAGCCTCATCCTCAATGCCGACTTCCGCTCTATATCTTTTTCTCTTTCGAGCCAACTTCTCATGCTGTAAAGCATTTTAATCTCAAAACAGACCAATCCCTTAAATTGGCCTTAATTGCATGGTGTGAATGAGCTTGGGTCGGCTAATGGTATACTTGAGCTCAGCCCAAAAATCAAATGGGCTCTACATCTTAGTCCAAATTTAGTCTAAAATTATTCAGACTTAATTTAAAGCCTGATCCAAAGTTGGCCTAGTCTAAGTCCCGTTTCAGTTCTAGCCTAAAATAATTAATATGATTATTTTGGTATTATTAGAGATTTTATTATTATATGCATCTCATATGATGTCCAATGCATTACTTTAAAAATTGTACGGTCTTGTCACCTTGTTGACCAAGGTCACAAGTACATGGTGTAATAGATAGTTTAGAAAAAGATAATTAGCATACTTTGTACATGGTGTAGGATATAAAGATGTATTGTTGGAAGGTCCAGTTACTACACATCTAAAGATCCATGACTCATTTTGGTATTTCAAGTCGAATTTTCTCACTGATCCCTCTCTCTCTCTCTCTCTCTCTCTCTCTCTCTCTCTATATATATATATATATATATATATATATATATATATATATGATTCCTTGAGTATTTTTTGCAAATGTAATTTCTAATATGGTTACCAGTCTGCATGAAGGAAGTTGATGTGACTAATGAGGGATACAAGATTCACGTTGCACTATAAAAGGGCATTAAGTTATCCAAATTCTCATTTTTCCCGTATCATTATTTTTAGTATATTCATACCTTTTGTCCGTTGGCGTTGCATACCCATTAAATGTGAGGTCAAATCTGAGTTCAAACCGTTGGATTTGCATCTCTTTATATATATATATATATATTAAAAATTTATTTGGATGGTTGATCCAAAAATTCTATTGAATTTATGAGTTAGGATAGTAAATCATTAAAAATATTGAATCATAAGCTGGGTTAGATTTAGATTTACAAATACCTAAGATTATCTTTTAAGTGGGCTGTTTCAAATTTTATAAAGCGAAACCCCCCCTCCCCCCCCCCCCCACCTATGAGATGGTATAGATTATCCTAAATGGGCTCTAAAATATAATATTTAAGAGCATGTTTGGATGGTAGGTCCGAAATCTCATAAAATACGTGAAGGACCGTATAACTATAAAAATATTAAATTACAAGTTGGACTAGGCCTATGCTCAAAAGTATCTAAAACTATCTTTTAGGTAGACTTGTCCAAATCCCATAGGTAGAAAAAAATTGACCGCATTAGGCCTTTTCTCCACCCTAGAGAAATTAAGTGGAAGATGTCCAACTGATATGGGCTAGATTGAGCCTCATATTCTATAATATTAGATACAATTTGTGTATACATTTAGCATATATGTGTTAGATGGGCCAATCTCCATTCCTGTAGGATTTTTAGTCTAAGAATATCCAAGTAAGCTATTAGATTTTAAATTTTCCTATTTGAGAGTTGGAAACTTATGACTGTTAGAATTTGACGTCTCGAGATTCGATTCACATTGAGCCCGCAACGAGGTTTGCGACGACGAACGGAGTTCAACGAGTCCAAGATCATTCCAAACGAAATCCGGACGAAGGAGATACGTTTGATTGAAGATGGCATGAAAATTAGAGCAGCGGAGGTCGACGGCTGCCAGCGGTGGGCCGGTAGAGGGCATGATGGTGCGGCCGCGAGCGTGCGGCCCAGCACGTAGATGCACAGGCACACGTGCGGGTGCAGCCCAGGCCCATGCGAGCGTGCGCGGGCCATCTTCATGCGGTCCACGCACTATGGTCCACGAGGACCCGCATGGACCGTGCAGGCGTTTCTCCTCGGTTTCTCGTGATCCACCGTAGACCGACAGCCGTTTTTCCTCAGTTTCTCATAGTCTATGGAGGTTTTTCGTGGACCATGTCACGATCCGACGGTCTGGAACAGTATCGATCGTGATCTGAGGGTTCAGAAAGATTTTGAGTGCTGTAAGAAGTTTGTATTCCTATTCTTTCACAGATTTAAGGCTTAAAAAGCACTGTCCACGGAACAGAGAGGTATGTTAGTGGTTTTGATCGGTTAAGAACTCAAACCAACAGTAGAGGTGAGGCACCGACAGGAGCAAGAGTAGAGGACTTCAAGCAGACTATCTGACAGCAAACAGTGGTCACTTCAAGGGTTCAGGGGGTCTTCCTAAAGAGAGAGTTTTTGTGAGGAAGAGCTTCTTATGAGGAAGAGATTGGGTGTACGAAGGTTGAAGGTGTAATAATCTCTTATAATTTTTATATTTTTTCATTGTGAAGTTTGCATGCCCCGTAGAGGCGAGCCTTTTTTCGGTTGATCCACGTATTTGATTGTTTCTGTTTTATTGCTTCTTTCTTCCTGCTGCGATGCATGGTATCAAAAAGATCCTGGAAGGTAGTGTCCTGACCAGACATCTAGGGGTGGCAATCGGATCGGATCGGATCATAAATGGGTTGGGTCATAAACGGGTCGGATCAAAAAATCGTCAATCCAAATCTGACCTGTTTATTAAACGGATCAAAAATTCAAACCTGAACCTGACCTGTTTATTAAACAGATAACCCAACCCGACCCATTAATCCATTTATTAAATAGGTCAAATTAGGTTAAATGAATTAAACAGGTTAAACAGGTCAGATTAAATGGGTCAGAAACAGGTTAAACAGGTTTTAAACAGGTAAAACGGATCTTAAATGGGTTAAAAGGTTAAACAGATCGAGTTAAATGGGTCAGAAATAGGTTAAACAGATTAAACAGGTTAAATGGGTTATCTGACTCAATCCAATCTAGATATTAAATGGGTTAAACGGGTCAGATATCTAAAATCTAAATCTGATCTAATTATTAAACAGGTTAAATGGGTCGACCCATTTATGACCCAAACCTATTTAGCCTAAATCCAAATATGTTTATAGTGAGTCGAACATAGATCGGGTTGGCAGGTTGGATCATATTTTGCCAGCCTTATAGACATCTCTAATAAGTAGTATCAGAGCAAGGTGGTACCAGAACGCAGATTGTGACGGTGGTGAGCAAAATTGAAGATGGAGAAGATAGGATCAATTAAAATAGAGATCAACAGGTTTGATGAAAAAAATAATTTCTTCTTATGGCAAGCAAGGGTGAAGGACATGCTCATCCAGCAAGGGTTGATCGATGTTCTCTTGTGCGAGGAGAAATCGACTACCATGAAGGTGCAGGATTGGAGGCAGCTCCAGATACAGGTGATAAGTAGCATCCGCTTGTACCTAGTAAATGAGGTGGTGATCCATGTGTTTGGTAAGATTTTTCTGACGATGCTGTAGTCGAAGCTCGAGGAGTTGTACATGACAAAGTCTCTCACCAACATGCTCTTCCTCCAGAGGCAGTTCTATCAATTGCAGATGACTGAGGGACAGAGCATGTAGAAACATCTCAGCTACTTATAGAAGATCTTCACCGACCTTCTCAGTATTGGCGAAAAAATTGAGGAGAAGACCAGGGTGCTAGTCTTGCTACCATCGCTTCCTCCTTCGTATGAGTCCTTGGTGATTACTCTTTTAGTGGAGTAGAACACCATCAACATGGATGAGGTTACTATAGTGATTTTTCAAAATGAGGTTCTCAGGAGGGAGAATCCAACTTCGAGTTCAGGTGGCAGCTCAGCTTTGGTGGTTTTTAAAGAAGGAGGCAGTAGACGAAGCGACAGAAAATCGCGACGAGGGTAGTCCAAATCCAGGATGAGGGACTTGAGCAAGATCAGATGTTATCGGTGTGATGAGTTGGGACATCTAGCCAGAGATTGCTCTCAAATCAGACATCGGACGATGGCTACTGCAGCGACGGCCAGTAGCGAGTCAAAGAGTGATGTCTTAAAGATATCTGACGAGGTATCTACTTTTTTCCAGCATGAATTTTAGATTCTGTATGCACCTATCATGTATGTTGCAGAGAGGAGCAGTTTGACTCCCTGAAGAGTAGTGAGGGCACTATTTATCTATCGGATGGATCGAGCGGTGCGATCAGAGGCATCAGAACATCAGCTGGAGGATACATGATGGTGTAATCAGAAGATTGAGGGAGGTCCGATATATATCCGATTTCAGACGAAATCTTATCTCACTGAGCAGACTGAATTCGAGAAGCTATAAGATGGTAGATGGTGGAGGAATTCTGAAGGTGTTGCACAATGATAGGGTTATTCTGGAAGAGAAGAAGAGGACGAGAGGATATTACTACCTGATGGAGAGCCCAGTGTGAGGTGGAGCTCAGGAGCCAGGAGGAGTCCAGAGTGAGATAGAGCTCTAGATGAAGGTAGATCAGACATGAGATGCGAGACTCGAGAGGATGAGAGGCGATGTCGCAAGATGAAATTCTTATTGCCGCAGGATAATACCCCGAGCAGGTCTCAGGTCAGAAGGAGCACAACATACAATGAAAATAAGATCGAGCGGTCTGGCTCAACTTTCATGTCTGCCCATCCATGATCAGCAGACATTTATCCCAGGGCATAGGGGTGAGGAGATCCAGAAGCTCTCAGAGTTATGAGGAGATCGAATGTCGAGTCGAGATGAAGATTGTTAGAATTTGGTACCTCTCGATTCAATCCACACTAAGTCCACAACGAGGTCTGCAGCGACGAACGGAGTCTAACGAGCTCAAGATCATCCCAAATGGAGTCCAGATGAAGAAGATACGTTCGATTGAAAATGGTACAAAAATTAGAGCGATAGAGGCCGACGGTGGCTGGCAACGGGCCGGCGGAGGCCACTGTGCCATGCACGGCCCACCATGCGGACATGTAGGCACATGCGTGGGTGCAGCCTAGGCCCATGCGAGTATGCACGGGCGCGGCCTGCACGTTACTCTTCATGCGGTCCACGCATAGTGTGTGGACCAGCGGTCTACGGGGACCTGTATGGACCGAGCAGGCATTTTTCCTCGATTTCTTACGGTCCATCATGGACCGACAGCCATTTCCCCTTAATTTCTCGCAGTCTATGGGAGCTTTTCGTGAACCATGTTGCGATCCGACGGTCTGGAATAATGCCAGTCGTGATCTGAGGGTTCAGGAAGATTTTTGGTGCTGTGAGGGGTCTGTATTCTTATTCTTTCACTGATTTAAGGCTTTAAAAAACTTTATTCATGGAACAGAGAGGTGTGTGAGTGGTTTTGATCGACAGAGAACTCAAACCAACAATAGAGACAAGGCGCCGACCGGAGTAGGAGCATAGGACTTCAAGCAAACTGTCAGACAGTGGATAGCGATCGCTTCAAGGATTCAGAGGATCTTCCTAAAGAGAGAGTTTTTATGAGAGAGAGCTTCTTGTGAGGAAGAAATTAGGTGTATGAGGGTTGAGAGTGTAATTTCTTCTTGTAATTTTTATCTTTTCTCAAAGTGAAACTTGCAATTCCCATAGAGGCGAGCTTTTTTTTTTTTGTTTGATCCACGTATTTGATTGTTTCTGTTTTATTTTTCTTTCTTCCTACTGCGATGTACGGTATCGAAAAGGTCTTAGAAGGTGGTGTTCTGGTCAGATATCCCAACAATGATAAACAACAAATGATGTAAGCTACAACATGAAAAAGGCAAAAAATATTAAGATGATGAATATGAAAATTTATTTTGGATGCGCATAGAAAATCTAGAGGAGTTTGATTAAGAAAAAAGATAAGATCGTAAATTCTAGGAATAGGTTTTTATTTTTTATAATACAGGAATAGGTTTGTTATGATTTCACATTTTCGTTGGAACATAGCCCGTTGCTTCATTAATACACAAAGGTCATCTCACAAACTTCGTACCAATGCTGCTGGATAACATGATAAGCAGCAACTGAGACCGAAAAAATGAAGTACAAAGCAAACATAACAACAGGATAAAGATAACGAGCACATCCGCTATACAAAACAAAACCCATATAACGCATAGGGTGAGACAAAATATGGTTCCATTTTGAAATAACTTTGAGTCAACAATTAGATTTAATTTAGACATGATTAGGAATAGATCAAAATCTAGTTTAATACTTCATAAAAAAAAAAATCTCATATTTTGTTTTAATTCTTTTTAAAACCTTAAGATAAATTATGTTTTCTAAATATCTTTAAGTTATTAATGGCACTACCATTGCAAACATTTTTTTGAACAAAAATTTATATCAAGACATTTCATATTTGTACTAATTTTACATCTTATATATAAATTACATAGCTAGAAGAATTTATTGATAATTAGCATAATGTTAAAAAAAAAAGTTTGATATGTTTCTCATTAAATTTTTATTTTTATTAAACACTATAATTTAGTAACTATTTATAAATATATAAGAAGTTAATAATTTTTACGTGGATTGCATGTGTATATACCAGTAAATATAGAAGAAAATTGACAAATAAAATCTTAGCCGATGATGGTCCA
Organism: Elaeis guineensis; assembly: GCF_000442705.2. NCBI lineage: Eukaryota > Viridiplantae > Streptophyta > Magnoliopsida > Arecales > Arecaceae > Elaeis > Elaeis guineensis. Next base: position 20,659,756 of record NC_026004.2, on the reverse strand, counting down.
ATTAACTTTCAATATCATATCAACTATGCTTATGCAATCGACATAGATGATGTGTGACATGCATCTACAAATTATGATTCTCCTTGCATTAACATACATCAAGGCACAACATCACTGCATTATCTAATTGTTATGGTAATTACTGTGAGCACCTTGGATCAGCGCTATATCATAAGATATTTCAAATTCTCGGATCATCAATACGACCGCTGACCACCATATAAATTGAGGAGTCCATCTCCTTGCTGAGTTGAGGCGTCTCTGAGGTCTAATCTATGTACGAGCTGCTCAGCCAGCTTATTCTTTCAATGTGTGTGACAGCCGTCTATCCCGAATAAATAGAATTTGACGTAACCATCTCTCCTAATCTCGCGGGAGCGATTAAAGGCTGAATTATCTCATCCAATTTGGCATACCCAACGGTCCGACAATTTCAGGATCATGTGATCTCACGACTAACAATGTCCAGCTGCCCGGCATCCTTCTATATAAACAATCAGAGCCCCGAAGATCTAGGTAAGTCCAATCAAATCTCTCTCAGAGAATCCGTTGCTGCTCTTTTGTTCTTTGCTTTTCTAATTTGAGCATCGGAGGGTCCTCGTCGGAGCCACAATCTTCGATTTGGGACTTGTCTTGTAGGTCACTCCAGCGCCAGCATCTCTACATGAGAACTAAGTGTCCATCTTCTGACCTCGATCGATTTCAACAGCAACATATAGAGAAAGGGTTTATATTCGCATTCATGGCTCCAAGACCGACATCTTCCTGATTTTTCAATGTCGTCACTTTTTGAGAGGCGGCCAGCTCAGCTGACAATCAAGTTCAACTGCTGGCATTGAAAATCCCTCCGTTAGTTTAACCGATTGTCCCTTCACCAGTTCAACCGGCCCAATCGATGTCAATCATGGCTGACCAATTCGATCAACTCTTCCAGCAAGTTCAACATCTGACGATCGTAATTCAAACGGTCCAGACCTTTCTCATGCCCTTCCAAGCAGTGCCACAGCCTCCTCAAGCTATCCATGCATCCTCTACAGTGGTGCGTTGATACGATCGTGACGTTGTCGTTAGGATATCATGATTATCAATCTAATTCTAACTTCAATAAAAATTAAAAATATATAAAGAGTAGCGAGTCGGATTGAATCCACAGAGAAGACAAGATTTTGATTTGAAATCTTTGATTTTATAAAAAAAAAATTTAAAAAAATAATTTAAGTTGAAAAATAGGAATTAAAAGTGTGAAAAATAAATCGGATACTAAGATCTACTATTTAGATCCTAGCATCTACTTACAATAAAAATAAAAAAAATATAAAATAAATTGGTACTAAGATCTACCAATTAGATCCTAGCATCTGCTTACAAAAAAAATAAAAGATAAAAATTTAAAGTGCAAAAAAATAAAATTTACATTAATTGAAATTAAAATTCAAGTATAAAGAATTTAAAAAGAATAAAAAAAATAAAATAAAAATAAAACTGTAATAAAGATTTGAAGTTAATCAGTCCAGCTTCATCGAAAAGATGGTTGATGACCTCTCTTTCTTCTTTCATACTCCATAGAGCAAACCAACTTCTCTTTTTCTTCCCTTTGGATCCCTAAAACTATCTAATTTTTTTTTCTATTTTTTTTTACTTTCTACTGAATATTTCTTCTCCTCAGATTTATTTTCAGACCTCCTATTTATAGATAATTCTTTTATCTTTTTCTGATCACAAAAGGAGTCCTAAAATTTTTAGAAATTAAATAATACCCTTATCAATTTTTTTTGACCGTCGGATTTTCAATGGACCACTTAGATCACTCCAAAAACCAGTGTTTAAGTTTTTATCGGGGTCGGATTCGTTCTCAACCATCCGATCACGCTCCATATTGAATTCTGGCCATCGGATGGTGCAAAATGTCTCTTTAATAAAGTCGAGACGAACAGCAACCATTGGATCGAGCGATGGATGGAATCTGGGCCATCGGATCGCACCCAAAAATTCTATTCAAAGTTGGGAATGATGCTGGCCATCGGATCTCATGTCAGATTTGATCTGGACCATTGATCAGCATAAAAAAATCTTTCGCCCACTCGTAGACCGCGTCGTGGACCTCAAATTGTTTCTGTAGACCGCGTCCTTGATTCTGTGGATCGAGCAGCCAGTCTACCGTACACCAAAGATAATAAAAATTATTTCTAAAGATATTTTGACTTGATTTTTACTTCAATTCTTACTTGAAAAATAAAAAAAAATATGTATTAAATTTTTTAAAATTTTTTTATTATTTTGATGTTTAAATTACTTAATTAAATCAACATTTATTTTTCATAAATATGCTCTAATTTTATATTTTTTTAAATTATTTATTTTTATAAGAAAATCTAATTTATTTAAAAAATTAATTTTTTTAGAAGATGTTAGCACCATAAATTATCAAAAAATTTTAAAATAAATATAAAAATATGCCACTTATCATACCTCCCAACTTGAAATTTGATCGTCCTCCAGTAAAGAAAGACTTTAGAATTAAGTACCGTTTAACTTAAAATTTTGAATTTCATCAAATAATTTTAAAAAGGACCACTGATGTCCAGTAGAGCATGAGTGAGATATATCATTAGAGTATTAATACTAATCAATGTAGAAGTTAAGCTAAAAATATTAATTTTTTTTAATTTTTTTAAATTATACCTACCTTTATCTCCAAATTATTAACCTTCATATGGATAAGTATATTGTTACTTCCATCCTTCATTTATTGATAAAATATCTTCATATTGCTCACTTTTTGATGTGAACCATAATGCTTACTTAGGCGAAGTAGCCCAATTACTCGGTGGGAGACCAATATTTAAAATTTTTTTTAACGTTGTATCGCTATTGCTTGTCTTAACCCCTTAAGCTTTCTGTTTGACCCATGTAACAAGTTTTCAGTCAATGACTCGCAAACCAGATGGCTTTAGAAAACTAGGTATAGAATACCCTTCGGATCTACTTGCTCGAATCAAATAAGCTATGAGTTAAAACTAGCTTTACAATAAAGCTTCTTTACCCTTCATACCTTTTTGACGTGAAACTCAATACTTGCTTAGGCAAAGAGACCCGGTTACTCAGCATGAAGTATTTGAAAACTCATATTTCTAAAAAAAAAATATAAAAAAATATATAGTTATCCTACATAAGCCCATAAGAAGTAAACTCTTCTTTGATGCTGGTAGAAAAATTTAGAAGTGCTCAAAGAAAACTGTTTAAGTTCTAAATTTAACTCTCTATTGAATTTTTTTAATACTTGATTCCTCGATATCTCACAAACTCTCTAATCTATACATCAATTTTTTTTAAAAAAAATATTTAATTTAACTCAATTTTTAAGTATAATCAGGTACTTAAATACTAAATACTAACTTACTTGAGGACTTAAAAAATTTAAAAATTTTTATTCTTCCCTCCAACTTAATCGATATTGTCTTTAATGGAGTAAGAAAAATAAAGGGTGCATACAAAGAAAAAGAAAAGGAGAGATGTCACCTGATCTAGAAGTCTTTTCAAAATTAGTTTTCCCCCCAACTTAGCCAATATTATCTTCAGATTCCTACAAAAGATACTAAGTAAGACTCAATTAACCTAAACAAAATGCAAAAGAAAGTAAAAGCAAAAGAAAAAACTGGAACTGAGTTGCTTCTCAAAAAGTGCTAAGTTTACTGTCTTCTATCAGATCATACCAATTCTCTCACCTACCCCATGTCAAATATGGGATTTATAAATTCTAGTGGATAAGGTGGTTGAGGTGAATCAAGCATGGCATTCACCTTCTGGACTTAAATTTCTTCAATTGGCTTATTAAGAAAATTATCTTTTATTAATTCAAAGGAAGAATCAGTTTCAACTATTTCATCTATTAAATTAATTATCGAACAAATTTTTTTTCTTCTAAGTATATTTTGAGACATTAAAAATATTAATTTTTACCTTATGATTCCCAAAAAAAATATCCATGGCTCCTGTTTTAAAATTGATGTTGACATTGGCAGTGGCTAAGAATGGACGACCTAAAATTATAAAATTTTGATTCAGCTCTTGGGATGGCTCCATATCAAGTACGAAAAAGTCTACTAAAAAATAGCATTGATTCACTCCAATTAAGACATCCTCAATCAAACCACGTGGCATCTTTATAGATTTATCGGCTAATTACAAAACAATCGACGTGGGTTTCAATTTTCCAATCTCAAATTTTTCATAGACTGAGGCTCTCCTAAGTCTAACAGGGCTCGATCAAAAGTGATGCCTCCTATAACACATGAAATCAAAAGAGCACCAAGATCTTTCATTTTTTCAGGTAATGGATTCAACAGGACTGCACTAACATCTTCGATAGCATAATTCTCTCTTTTTTTTATGGCTCACACTTTTGGGTACAAAGTTCTTTAAGAAATTTAGCGTAAGTCGAGACATGTTGAATTGCATCGAGGAGAGATAGATTAATGTGAACTTGCTTAAATAACTCCATTAGTTCCTCATTGCATGCTCCTTATTTTTTACAGGAAGAACCAGCTTCTAGGACTGAAAAGAATGGGACTCTTGGTTTAAATATCTTGGATAACTCATTCACTCTCTTCTTTTCTTTATCTTTTTCACCCAGCTCAATAACAATTTCGGGCTCAGATTCTTCTATTGGGTTAGTCTCAGTACTAACCTCTTTTTTCAAATTTTTATTTTGGCTAGCATCAGTACTAGTCTCTCTCACCTGATCTGGATATGGGTCCTTAAGAATTCTACCACTTAAGTTCAGTAATTGCATTAGCATTCTCAAGTCGAGGATTCTTAGGTAGAACATTGTATTGATGACCAGATCCAGGTGGTTGGTAGGTGAATGGGTTGTTCCTAAAATTTGGTACTGGTTGGTTTGACAATTGATCTTATTTTTTTCTCATGGTAGACTCAGCTAATTGTTCTATTTGTGCTTCTAGTCTAGCGATACATTGCTGTTGGATCATAATCAATTGTTGAAGTTGATTAAATCTATCGTTGGCTGGATTGGTCTGTTAAGGAGGTGAGTATGGTGGCTGATTGTGATATGGTGGCTAGGTAGGCTAACTAAGCTGACCTCTATTGTAGGCATAATTCTAATATGGAGGCCTACTCTGAAAGTTTTGTACAGGAAGAATTTAGGTCTGGTCTAAATTTGTTGGGATCTCTAAGAAAAATTGGAGTGGTTCCTCCAACCTGTATTATATGTGTTTGAGAATGGGTCATTGACAGGCTTGGAGTAACCTTGAGTAGCTTGAACTTGTTCTTGGATGAAAGATGAAAACTGTGCAGCCGTAGGACATTTACTCATATGATGGGCTGGGCTAGCATAGATAGAAAAAATCTCCTGATAATTAGAAGGTTGTGTATATTGTGCAGGAGATTGTTGACCTAGGATTAGGAACTGATCTATTTTTTGGACAAGAATATCGATTTTATCTAATTTTTGGGCTATTAAGTTCAAATCGATCTTAAGACTAGAGTCTGTTTGCTTGATCTTAAAAATTTTTGTTCATTTTTTGTGAGGGATTGATCTTTCGTAGGAGGATAATGAAGTATGATTGATCGAATTTTCATTTAAAGTTTCAAACAAAGTATAGGCTTCATCCTTACTCTTACTCATGAATGCATCTCCACAAGATGCATCTACCATCTGTCTATATTGATCACCTAAATCCTCATGGAAAGCTTGAATAATTTGTCACTTAGATAGACCATGGTGTGAGCATTTTCTAAAAAGTTTCTTAAGTCTCTCCCATGATTCGTGAATTTGTTCTCCTAGAAGCTGAGCAAATCCAGTGATAGCTTGCCTCATGGTGTTGGTTCGACCTATGGGATAAAATTTCTTAAGAAACTCATGCTGCATTTCAGCCCATATTCGGATCGATCTCCCTATTGTGCCAAGCCAGTACTTGACTTTGTTCTTAAGCGAGAAGGAGAATAGGATCAATCTAAGTGCATCACCAGTAAAATTTTAAATTTTCACAATAGAATAAATTTTGAAGAACTCATCTAGATTATTGTAAGGATCTTCATTGGTATTCCCATAGAAAGATGGGAGCATCTAGATTGTGGTCGACTTGATCTCATAATGGCTCGCAGGGATATCAGGTAAGTAGATACAAGTCGATGGACTATAGGTGGAAGGAATAAAATATTCTTTCATCTGCCTAGGTGGTTCTCTACGGTCTCCAACCATTAGATTTTCAAGTTTAGTGTGGATCAGCCATTCAATTTCAGGATTAGGTTCAACTAGAACAGGGTAAAGAGATCTCCAATGGTGCATATACCAGTGCAAACCCTAATATGTGATTGAGTTTTTTTTTTTTTTTTTTTTTTTATAAGAAAGAAAAAGAAAAATGAAGAGTAAGAAAGAGAGAAGTCCTAAAGGTAAGATCCTTAAGAAAGCCCTAGACCTAAGGATGAAAAATGAGAAGAATTAATTGTGGTTAAGTGTTAATTTTAATTAAGTTAGCAAACAATTAAATCTAGATACCTATGAGTTTCTTAGACCTATCAGTTTGATGTAGAGTAGCTTAGCCTAGATGCAAATTAGATTTGTCCTCACTTCTTTTAACTAACCAGGTAAGAGGTGGGATCGTGGGGGTCCCCCCATTGCTTGCCTTAAACACCAATTGAATTGACCGAGTAAGCTAATGGAATCAATTAAATAACTACGAGTCCACTTAGGCTGAGCTTTTGTAACCTCTTGCCTTAGACATCAATTTCAAGTGTGAGTCCAAACCTACTTTGTACTTGACTTCACCATAATACTCAAACTGAACTCAATTGATCCTAGGGGTTAACATCTACTTGATTTTAGTTAGGTTTGGGTTAATGCGAGATGCTGGTTGGTTATTTTTGGGCTAAGAAAGGATGATGAAATCTCCACCATATCTTGTTTATGGGTGTTGTCCTTAAATTGATTTGAGATGAATATATACAATCAATTTCAAACAAAAAGTTCTATACAACAAAATTAAATGCATGAAATTAATCAAACTTGAAAGCTTACCTTGTCTTCAGTGATCACTAAAAAAAAATTCAAGATGATGAATGCTTCTAACAATTAAGTTTCTACTCTTGTCATATAATTTTTATTAGATTTATGTGGATAAATTTTAGGTTAATTTTAAAAAATAGTAATTAATACTTAAAAAAAATTAAGATTAGGGTTAAGATTGATCTCACCAAGTAAAATTGAAAGCTTTCTATCTTTTTTTTTAAAAAAAAATTTCTTTTTTTTCTGTAAAAAAATTAAAAAATTAGTAAACTATATTCATAAAAAAATCAAAAAATTAATATTAAAATTAGTGCCTTCTTCGACAATGGCGTCAAAAATTGATACAATCGCGATGTTGTCATTAAGACATCATAATTATCAATCTAATTTTGATTTTAATAAAAATTAAAAATATATAGAGAGTAGCGAGTCAGATCGAATATATAAAAAAGATATAATTTTGATTTAAAATCTTTAATTTTATAAAAAAAAATTTAAGAAAGTAATTTAAGTCAGAAAATAGAAATTAGAAGTATGAAAAATAAATTAGGTACTAAGATCTACTATTTAGATCCTAGCATCTACTTATAATAAAAATAAATAATAAAAATTTAAAAAATATAAAATAAATTGATACTAAGATCTACTAATTAGATCCTAGCATCTACTTGCAAAAATATAAAAGACAAAAATTTAAAGTATAAGAAAATAAAATTTACATTAATTGAAATTAAAATCAAGTATAAAAAATTAAAAAAAAATAATAAAAATAAAATTATAATAAAGATCTGAAGTTGATCAGTCCAGCCTCATCGAAAAGATGGTTGATGACCTCTCCTTCTTCCTTCATACTCCGTAGAGCAAATCAGCTTCTCTTCTTCTTCCTCTTGGATCTCTAAAATTATCTATTTTTTTTCTATCTTTTTTTGACTTTCTACTAAATTTTTTTTCTCTTAAGACTTACTCCTGGACCTCCTATTTATAGATAATTTTTTTATCTTTTTTTATCACAAAAGGAGTCCTAAAACCCTTAAAAATCGAATAATACCTTATCAATTTTTTTTGATCGTCAGATCTTCAATGGACTGCTCAGATCGCTCCAAAAACCAGTGTTTAAGTCTTTATCAGGGTCAGATTCATTTTCAGCCATTCGATCGCACTCCAGATTGAATTCTGATCATCAAATTATGCAAAATCTCTCTTTAATAACATTGAGATGAGCAGCAACCATTGGATCGAGCGATAAATGGAATCTGGGCCATCGGATCGCACCCAAAAATCCTACTCAAAGTCGAAAATGATGCTGGCCATCAGATCTCGTGTCAGATTTGATTAGGATCATTGATCAATGTAAAAAAATCTTCTATCCGCCCGTATATCGCGCTGTGGACCGCACCCTTGATTCTGTGGATCGAGCGATCGGTCTATCGTGCACCAAAGGTAATAAAAATTATCTTTAGGATATTTTGATTTGATTTTTGCTCTAATTTTTATCTAAAAATAAAAAAAAATATGCATTAAATTTTTCAAAAATTTTTTATTATTTTGATGCTTAAATTGCTTAATTAAATCGACATCTATTTTTTAAAAATATACTCTAATTTTATATTTTTTTAAAATTATTTATTTTTATAAAAAAATTTAATTTATTTAGAAAATTAATTTTTTTAGAAGATGTTAGCACCATAAATTATCAAAAATTTCTAAAATAAATATAAAAATATTCCAATTATCATGCGTCATACAATTTTCTCAGTGGTAGTGCCTTCCGCAGTGGTGCCCCCATAGAATTTTATTTTGACTACGGCTCCACAGCCACCAACTCAATCAGAGCCACAGGTGCCTCTTCAAAGTTTGGAGAGGAGGTTGACTCATCAAAGTCGCCTTAGGGCTCAGCAGCCGGTCAGGCGACGATCTTCAAGCCCATAATCGGGCCATGACTCAACCCTCAGATGCCGATCTCCTCTGCACTTTGAGACTGGTACTGTCCGTGAAGTTGATTTTAAAAGATGGTTCCAGGAGCTCGGCCAATAGTTAGGTCAGAAAATAAAAAAAGATCCTCAATAATAATGGCTCCTCAGCACTGCCCTATGAAGGGTATAACAGCCAACCGCATTTTGCCTCGAGAATTATGCTGAAACCACTCCCTTTGCACTTCAAACTGCCTCAGCTGGAAGTCTACGATGGGACTGCCGACCCCGTCGATCATGTGGAGACCTTCAAGGCAGCCATGCTCCTTCAGGGAGCATCGGATGCAATCTTCTGTCAAGCATTCCCTCCAATCCTTAAGGGGGCCGCTCGATAGTGGTACTCAAGTTTGAGACTGATGTCTTTCCATTTCTTTGAAGATTTATATCAATCTTTCATCGATTATTTCATCAGCAGTCGATAACAGCAGAAGCGGTCTGACTACCTCCACACTATCAAGCAAAAGGAAAGCAAGCCAATCCACTCTTTTATGAATAAATTCAATATGGTGAATCTGAAGGTCCAAAACCTAGATCAGTCAATTACGATGGCCACAATGATGAGAGGTCTGCTGAAGAACGACTTGAAAAAGTCATTAATTAAGACTTATCCTCGAAATCTTTCGGATATGCTTGTTCGTGCAGAGAAATATGTCCGTATGGAAGAGAGCTTTATCGATGATACTCCTATCGGTTCAGCCGTAGTGGGATGCAGTAAGGAGCACCATCCAAAGCGAGAGGAGAAAAGATGCCAGTGCTCTCGATCCCTGCCCCCAAAATGAAATAATGGGGGTCGAAATCATCAATCTCACAATCCTTCGAGAAGAGTTCAACAACCATCACCTTCTGAGGAGTACAATAATTACACACCCCTGACTGTTCCTTGGAGAGAGGTGTTGTTACAAGTGGGGCCTGAGTTACCTGAGCCTCGACTGATGAGAATAAGATCGGAATGCCATCAAGATCCGAATAGATACTGCTTTTACCATCGTAACCATGGTCACGATACTGAAGATTGCCACCAACTTCGCGATGAAATCGAGAGGCTTATCAGACAGGAGCGGCTGAATCATTTTGTCTGGAGAGCAGCTCCTCAATATCGAGCTCCAAGAGTTTAGCAACCACCTCTTTTACCTCAGCAGTCTCTTTCTCTGCCTCAGTCGCAGCAAGCGCGGCAGGAGCGACAGCAGGTCAGAGGGCAAGTGGTGGAAGAAGAGCGACCCATTCGAGAAAAAATTTATATGATTACTGAGGGATCATCTGGGTTAGAAAAATCCCTCGACTTATAATGCCATCCTCGACCATCCTAACCTGTGAACTTTGAAAGCTGTTGTCTCAAACTACCATCTGATGGTGAAGTTTTTGACTAAGCACGGAGTGAGACAAATCTGAGACAATCAAGCCATGACTCATGAATGCTTTGCCACCAAGTTGAGAAGCAGAAAATCAATCAGCCCCGATAGAGATCCAATCCGAGCTCCCGATAGGCTTGGATGCTAGGGAGGACCTTTTAGATGTCCCACTAAGGAAGGAGAATCTGAGCCGGATGATGAAAATTGGCTCATGACTAGATAAAATAATAAAATATGGGCTAATTAATTTTTTTTATAGAAAAATATGGATCTTTTCGTCTGATCTACTGCAGACATGTCCGGCATCGATTCTAAGGTGATATCCCATCACCTAAGGGTAGATCCAATCTGTTGACCGATAAAGCAAAAGAAGCGGAGTTTTGCCCTAGAGTATTCAAGTCGATTTCATTTGGGAGGTCATATACTTGGACTGGCTAGCAAATATTATGCTGGTCAAGCTGGCAGATGGATAATGATGCATGTGTATCGATTTTATTGACCTTAACAAAGCTTGTCCTAAGGACAGCCATTCTTTACTTTGGATCTATCAATTGGTGGATGCCACCTTGGGGCATGAGCTCCTTAGCTTCATGAATGCTTTCGTGGGCTACAATCAAATCTGCATGGTGCTTGAGGATAAGAAAAAAATAGCTTTTGTTATTGATCGTGGACTCTATTGTTACAGGGTAATGTCCTTTGGTCTAAAAAATACAAGGGCTACCTATTAGCGGTTGGTAGACAAAATCTTTAGAGACCAGCTCGGTCGCAACATGGAAGCATATGTTGATGACATGTTTGTCAAGAGCCGAGTTGCCCCGGAACACTCAAAGGCTTCCAATTGGTGAAACACCCTTCAACTTGATTTTCGGGACTGAGGCGGTTATCCCCGTAAAGTTTGGATTTTTCTCTCTCAAGATCAAGGAATATAATGAAGACACCAATTCGGTGTGGCTCCTTGCCAATCTTGATCTGATCGAAGAGAGTAGAAAATGCACTACTATTAGAATGTCTGCCTACTGCCAGTGGGTGGTCAGATATTATAATTCCTGGGTTAAGCCAAAAAGGTTCCAAGCTAGTGATCTGGTGCTGCGGCGAGCCGAAGTCTCATAGCCTACTGAGCAGGTGCCAGAAGGAGGACTATCGCCCAACTGAAGGTCCTTACCAGGTGGATAAAGTGGTACGTCCAGGAACTTATACACTAAAGTAGTTCGATGGGACTTTAATTTTCAGGCCATGGAACTCGATGAACCTCAGCATATATTACCAATGATGTAACAATACTTTCTACGAAAATAAAATTTATAGGGCTATCAACTTATGATAGATGCCCGAGTCCTCTAAGAATTGCCTCCTCCTTCTACTTAAGACCCTGAATTATAACCATGATTAACTAATGCGAGGGCTAACTTACCAAGCCCTCGAGAAGACCTCGGTGACTCCAAGGTGGGGCTAACTTACCAGACCTCTGTAGAGTCCGAGTCGTGTGAGAAGTGGAGGAAGATCCTTGATGAAACCTCCAAAAGAATAACTAATCAGACCTTTAGAATACCGTCGAGAGTGCAAGATATCGTAGGCACAAGCTTACCGCTGACACATACTGCTTCCCGTATGAAGACGAGAAGTGCTAGATGCCATAAGCACAAGATCGCCGCAGGCACACAATGCCACTTAAGAGGGATAACTAATCAGACTCTCAGAATGTCGTCGAGAGTATAAGATGTCGTAGGCACAAGCTCGCCACTGGCACACACTGCCTCTCGTACAAAGATGAGAAATGCTAGATTCTGTAGGTACAAGATCACCGCAGGCATGCAATGCCACTTGTGAGGAATAACTAATCAGATCCTCAGAATACCGTCAAAAGTGCAAGATATCGTAGGCACAAGCTCACCACTAACATACTACCTCCCGTGCGAAGATGAGAAGTGCTAGATGCCGTAGGCACAAGATCGCCACAGGTACATAATGTCACTCGTGAGGGATAACTAATCAGACCATCAGAATGCTGCTAAGAGTGCAAGATGCCGTAGGTGCAAGCTCACCACTGACAGACATTGCCTCTCGCGTGAAGACGAGAAGTGCTAGATACCATAGCTATAAGATTGCTGCAGGCATACAATGCCACTCATGAGGGATAACTAATCAGACCCTCAGAATATCGATGAGAGTGCAAGATGCTGTAGGCTACAGCTCGCTGCTGGCACACACTGCCTCTCACGCAAAGATGAGAAGTGTTAGATGCTATAGGCACAAGATCGCCGCATACACACAATGCCACTCATGAGGGATAATTAATCAGACCTTCAGAATGCCGTCAAAAATATAAGATGTTGTAGGCACCAACTCATCGTTGGCATACAGTATCTCTCATGCTAAGACGAGAAGTGCTGGATACTGTAGGTACAAGATTGCCGCAGGCACACAATGTCACTCGTAAGGGATAACTAATCAGACCCTCGAAATATTGCTAACAAAATCCTAGATGCCATAGGCATAAGATCGCCGTCGGCACAAACTGCTTTTTCAGAAGAAGAATAAAAAGATGGGCAACGTATGGCTAGAGGCATTACCTGAACAGTACTCCTTCCGCCTAAGATATTGTCTCAGACTCAGGAGTAGGGGGATAGTGTTGAGATGATTATTATGATGCCTCAGATCTATGGACGGCTGGATTACATTCAAGTTGTCTTAAACTGCTCTAAATATGTTCACTTCAATTGAAGTTATCTTAAATATATCTACGCTAAAGCTGAGCTACCTAGAATCTTACTCGTGCTGAGCTGAGCACTGAGCATTTTCTCATATCGATTTGAGTATCTATTTGTGCTGTTCTCTATGAGCCGAGCAAAATTCATAAAATTTATAAATACAAATTTAAAGTTAGAAATGAAGCAACAACTTCCAAAACAAAGCATTCTTTTTTATTTATTAAAGTCTTTACAAAGAAAAAATCAGTGCTCCAAGTATTTTACAAAGAAAAAGTCGGTGCTCCAAGTACTTTACAAAAAAAAAGCTGATGTTTCAAACACTTTAGAGGATGGTTGCTCCAAGCACCATCTTGCGAACAAGAGAAGAAAATAAAGAAGAAAAGAGGAAAAAGAGGAGGATAGCAGAAGAAGAAGAAAAAAATAAGAGAAGGAAATGAGGAGAGACATCCCGCTGCAATCGACGGAGCATCGGATTGGCAAGGTGAGCTGATTCGATCTTTGTCTATCGAGGACTTCGCCTCCTCACCATTTAGATGAGCTGATTCAATCTTTATCCGTCGAGGTCTCCACCTCTTCGTCGGTACTGTCAGTCTGTATGCCATGAAGTTTTAGATATGGTATTATCCTCAGTAAACGGGCCTTACAATCATCAAAGTCTTGGATAAAGGCGGCGGCGGAGATATCGAGCATTTTTCTCTTGAACATTACAAAATCTCGAAACTCTGCAATGCAGCACTCCTGAATTGTAGGCAAGATGTGCATAAGCTGATGGGAGAGCCTGATCGCAGGAGGCAAAGAAGGGGGGCCCATGAGAAGAGGATGATCGGCCGACCTAGCTCTCTCCCTTTCATGGGCTAAATACCTCCAACGGGCATCTCTTACAAAAGCATTCCGCTCTCTCATCCATTTTTCTTAATTAACTCTAAGGGTGGCAGATTCGAAAGCAACGGCATGGCAATAGGCGAAGAAAGAGACTTCTCACCACAGAAGGAGAAGTAGAAATCTTTTTGCTCTTTGGTTCCCTATTTATAAGTGCTAACAGTCATATCAATCGCCAATCGATGCTTCCCAGAAATTAATGGCCAAGCAGTTAATGACGCACCTTCTTCGGAGTGGAAAAAAATCCTTGCGATGCCTGCATAATAAAATGTGCCCACATGGCACATCTTCATAGATTCCATGCCATCTCCCAGGTGTGGCCTTATCGGATGAGTCATCGACTGCATTTTCCATAATCATCTGCATTTAAGGGAGCAGAATAAGGTTATCGTTCACTTAAATTACCTCAGATCGGCATGAGTAAGTTCACATAGCAAAAGTATGGCAAAAAAGATTCTACTCATTTTATTCTTTTCAAAATTTTCTTACAATGATCTTAAAATATGAAAAAGAGAAATACAGAAATTACAAAACGGCGTCTGGAACTGAGGTGCCTATCGCTAAGACATCCACCGTGGTAAGATCCCAGATTTAATCTAAAAAATTCAAGTCCAAACCCAAATATTCACAGCAACTCGAACTCGGATAGACTGCCTTCCGACATCATAGGTGTTGGCGGAATATTCAACTCTTTCTTTCTTATATTCTTCTAAGACCTGAAAGTCCTCCACAGCCTTAGAAGTGACCTCAGCTGTTCACTTCTCCTCCGCCCTCAGTCGAACCTTCAGCTCTCCTATTCCTTTTTGCAGGTGAGAGTTCTCCTTACTAGCGGCTGTGTTCCTCTTCGTCTGAGGTTCGAACTCTACTATCTTATCTAGTAGCTGAGAATTCTCCTCAATAGCCTTCCTCAATACTGTCTCAACATCTTCAGCTCTCCTCTCGATAGCATCGGCTTTCCTGTAGACTTCTCCAACCTCCTTCTCAGCCTTCTCTTTTACTCTTTTGAGCATCTCAACTTCGAGCTTAGACTTCTTCGCCTCTTTGGCCAGCTCATGGGAGCTTTCAATGTATCTGTTTAAATAATGGGCGAGCTGGTAAGTAAAGAAAAATTCATAAGTAATAAATGAGCACACGGTAAGTGCTAAATGAAAAAGTCTCAATATATCCGGATGAGGCAATCTATGGATCCTCTCCTCATCTCCTTCTGAGGAACATTCAGCAGCTCGTTCGTGTCAGCAGGAAGGAGTAGTCCAGAGAGTAGCTCGCTCATCAGTGTGGGATCCCTCAATGCTAAGGCCTCAAGCTTCAGCCCAACTAGCATAGTTTCAGATGCATCGTCAACCTCGACTGGTGACTCATCCGAGGAGGATTCGATAGCGGGTGAAGTTGATCGGATCGATGAGCTGAAAAGAATAGGTAGGCTCAGAATAACCTCCTCCGGACCTTGGTCTGCACGACCCACCCAGTAGCCTGCAGTAGCTGAAGTGATAGGCAAGCCACTTTTCACCCGCATAATCTTATGGCTTTTCGGATAAGAAAGTTCAGACTCCCTGGCCTCCAAAGTCGGTTGTACGGGATTTTCGATTCTGGCTTGGAGGCTCCATCCAGTGGCAGGCTTGGCACCTCTTTTTCATAGGATTTTCTTCTTCTTTGGCGGACTCAAACTCTTCTCAACATCCAGCTCTGCAATCATGGTGATCAAATTGTAAGACGAATAAAGCTAGAAGATTTAAGGCCAAGATAGCTGACTCGCATACCTTGAGAAGAGACTTGACTGATACCAGCATTAAATAGTGCTTAAGTCGACAGCAGCTCTTTCAACTCTGAAATCTTGAAGCTCCGTAGAACTGCCATCTCCTGCTCCAGGCTCTTGTTCGTCGAAGGTTCCTTTAGCGCGGCCTCTCGAGGTTCGCCTCAAGTGGTAAAATTTCAGTCTTCATCTGACGTCTGCGAAATGAAGAGAAACCTTGGCTTCCAACCATGCACGGCAGAAGGTATATCTGAAAATATCAGATGAAAGCCATCCTTCTTCTTCCGTAGAGTCATGTACCACCACCTGCACGAGTTTGGGTGCTACTTGAAGCTAAAGAGAAAATAGAAGAATGTGACATTTGACACAATCCTAGCCAGCACGCATACCATGGTAAAGCCACAAATATGCCGCCACGCATTCGATAACATCATACATGGTGATATTTTAAAGTATTAGTGAAGCACCACAAAAAAAAGATGGAGAGGAAGCCTCAGTCCAGCTCTGAAGCACTCCTCGTAGAAATCCATACGCTAAAGGTGGATGGCAGATTCGATCATCCGATCCCAGGACTTCAAGTTGGAATGCACAAGTTATTTGATATTGCTCATGCAGTACAATTATATCCCGCTTTGTCAACTCTGATCTAAAGCCCAACGGTGCAAAGCCAGGCTCCATGGTGGTCATCTCTCTCTCTCATATAGGAAAGCTGCAAAAGGATGAAGAAGAGAGAAACTCGTAGTAGAAAGAGAAGATAATAAGAATTTTGCAAGGTCCGCATCTCGTTTTATCTGAAGATTTTAAATAACCTCTGACTTGAATGGGACCTTCAAAAGCTGCCTCTCATTGGTGAATTAATTGCAGGAGACGTGCATCGATGAAGACTAGTGTACGCATGACACCTGGAGACTACGAATGGACGTGATTGCTACCATCGATATAATAGTTAATGTCAATAGCAGGCGAATCACACTTTATGCCACTTTGAAGGAATATATGCAGACATGCGCCAATTCCTCCCATGCGGATGCAATTCGAATTTCAGTCTTTTCAAGATCTATACAATAAGTATGAAAATTCATCTCGGATCAGAATGAGAATTATAATCTCTACTATACTTGCAATTCTAACTACAGCTAGAGCCAACTTAGATTTTCACTCTAACTTTAGCTTGGCTCGTGTCTTGCTTGAAGCACAACACAGGCTAGGTATTCACCTAGGCTATTACTCTAATCAAGTTTTATATTTACAACTAGGGGTCGAACATATATTAAAGACTTTGATTCACATATTTAAAAGCATAATTCATATTCATCAAAAGAAGAAGAATACATCTGTTCCTATGGAGATTTTATTACAAGACCAGGGGCCTCAGATCACAGAGAATAAAAGAAGAAGAGGGCACAAATCACTCCTCAGGGGGATTGTCGGAGTGGTTGTCTATAGGATGGTATTCCTCGATGCTGATGATGCCTTCGATCTGGACAGCTGCGTCGATCTTATCCATCTCATCCAAAAGTGGGATATTATTATAAACCTCAATCAGTTATCCGATAATACTGCCTGTAAATCCTCATCCAGATAATTGATTTGAAGATGCTTGATGAAGTCAGGAGGAAGGTGCACCTGGACAATGGACTTGCACTTCTTGAAACCCATGAAGAATGCTGCCTTGCAAGCTTGGGCTATGATCTTAGCCCTTTCTTTCTCCAGTTGTTTTCTCCTGCTTTCAACACATTTGAGTAAAATCTTCTGATCTATAAATTTGTCCTAGAGAAGCTTATGATTTATCTTTCTCTCTTCCAATCTCTTCTTCAGGTGCTCCACCTCCAATCCGATCTCCTAGACTCTCGAGAGCGGCTCTGAGGATGCCTGAACCTCCTTGAAAGTGGAGCGTCCATCTCCTCGAGGAGCTCTCTCTCCATGGCTCGTCCTTTTGGAGGTTCTAGCCCTCTTAGATGGACCACCATTGGGGATCCTTCGAGAGTGAGTTTCAAGATAAAGAGAACCTCTTCTCGCTTCAAGTATCCTCCTCAGATGCTTCTGGTCATCATGGGTCTAGCGACAGCCTCTCTCAGCCTCAGACATCTGTCTCTCGAGGGTTCTAATCTACCCTTCGAGATCTTCAACCCTCCTATCGGCCTTAGATTTTTATTGTTCGAGGATCTCAATTTGTCTTTCGACCTGCTGTAGTTCTTCGTCCCGATAGAGAATCGACTCCTGGGCCTCCTAAAGAGCCTCCTCTATAAAGCTAAGCTCCTTGACTAGCTCAGTATTATTCCTCTCTAAATGCTCTAACCGATACTTCAGCAAGTCGATCTCCTCCTTCTCTATTGCCGAAACATCGAGGTTGGAACTAACGAGGCTCATCAAATATTGGCCCACATGTACAAGGGATCTTAAAGCATCAGCAGATCGCTTCTCCCCCCTTTGTTCGTTGAGGAACGATCTCTCGATTGATGGTAGGAGGTTCCTCAAGTACTTCATCATGGATTGGATGCTCTCTACTATGGATGGAGCATGAGGGGTCGAATCTAAAGATTCCACATGAGCAGTGGATGTAAGAAAGCGCCTAGCAGGAGTCACCATCTCCAGAGATCCTCCAGTCTCCATCGTTGTCACCAGATCCTTCTCTAGATTGTTGATCATCTTTTCCATCCGCACTAACTTAGTCAGATCCTTTTCGAAGCGTCCCTCGATGCTCATTTCTAGTGCCGTCTCTATCGATGCCCCATCGATCAAAATTTTTTCTGAAGAATCCTGCATCATGATTTTCAATGGTAGGACCGTAGGCTCAACGATAGGAGCGGCATGTTCTTTTTCCCTGATCGCGGGTCTCATTTTCGTAATCGAAACCACGATCTGCCTCCTATAAGTCAGAATTTGCTCAAGTTTCTTCACATACTATGAATCCATCTTGCTCCAAGAAATCGTGATGAATAATCAGTATAAAAAAGATCTGTGGCTGCCTCTGCAGATCTGTGGCTATCTATGCCTTCCAAGTATAAATTTAAAGAAAGAAAAAAAATGAAAAGCCGCTGTAAAGTAATTAAAACCTCGAAGGGACCATCGTCTGAGTGGTTCCATCAGTTATGCTCATCCGCATCAGTCGCATTAGGCTGACGTTATGCGCTTTAAATGCAGAAGACAGGCGTGAAGGCAGAAGCGTGTGACATTGGATATGAGATACTTTTAATTCTTTCACTTGATTCTCAGACTCAGGAGTAGAGGGATAGTATTACGATAATTACCATGAGCGCCTCGGATCAGCGCTACATCACAAAACATTTCAAGTTTCGAGTTATCAACATGACCGCAGACCATTGTATGAGCTGAGAAAACCATCTCAATGCAAAGCTGAGGCATTTTCGAGGTCTAATCTGTGTATGAGCTGCTCAGTCGACTTATCTTTTCAATGTGCGTGATAGCTGTCTATCTCGAATAGATAGGATTTGGCGTAATCATCTCCTCTAATCCTGCTGGAGTGATTAAGGGCTGAATTATCTCATCCAGTTTGGCATGCCCAATGACTCTGCAATTTCGAGATCATGCGATCTCACGACTAACAACCTAGCTATCCGGTATCTTTTTATATAAATAACCAGAGCTCCGAGGACCCAGGTAAGTCCAATCAAATTCCTCTCAGAGAACCCATTGCTGCTCTTTTGTTCTCTACTTTTCTGATTTAAACGTCGAAGAATTTTCGTCGGAGCCACAATCTTTGATTTGAGACTTATCTTGTAGACCATTCTAGTGCCAATATCCTTGTATGGGGATCAAATATTCATCTTTCGATTTCAATCGATTTCAGCAGCAACACTAATTAAATACTCAAACTAATATTAAAGCTACCCAATATGAAGACTAAATTCACAGCGGCCACAGGGAAGAAAAATATAATTAACAATGAAAAAACTAATGAGAAATACATCCCGACAGTGAAGGATATTTAAACTACTACAACTACTTACCAGCCACGCAACAAATGAGGGCACAGCGAAATGCCAGCAGGTCCCACCGTCCGGCTTTCCGTGAATGCATTAAAAAAAGGAGAATCCAAGCCTCCCTGCTCTCTCATGTCCAATAAAAATAGGCATTTACTTGGGACCAAGAATCCGGTCATGGTCGTCCCAGGGGATTCTCTAAGATTTTCTCGTCATTAGATGTTTATAAGAACTGGGAGGAGCTGCCACCGCGACGAAGAGAGACGGTGGAGAAGGGGCAACGTTGCGCAAAACATGATAAGCAGCAACGAAGACTGAAAAAGTGAAGTACAACGCAAACATAACAACAGGACAAAGATAATAAGCACATCCGTTGTACGAAACAAAACCCATATAATGCATTGGGTGAGACAAAATATGGTTCCACTGGTTATGATTTCCCTTTTGAAAAAAATTTGAGTCAATAATTAAATTTAATTTAGACATGATTAAGAATGGATTAAAATCTAATTTAATACTCTATAAAAAAATTCTCATATTTTGTTTTATCTAATTTAATACTCTATAAAAAAATTCTCATATTTTGTTTTATTTATTTTTAAAATCTTATGATAAATTATATTTTTTAAATATCCTTAAGTTATTAATGGCACCACTATTGCAAATATTTTTATGAATAAAAATTTATATCAAAAATTTTTATATTTGTACTAATTTTATATTTTATGTATAAATTACATAGCTAGAAGTCAAATTTATTGATAACTAGCATAATAAGAAAAAAAATTGATATGTTCCTTATTAAATTTCTATTTTATCAAACACTATATTTTAGTAACTATTTGTAAATAAATAAGAAGTTTATAATTTTCATGTAGATCGCATGTTCATGTATTAGTAAATACAGAAGGAAATTAACAAATAAAATCTTAACTCATGATAGTCTAATTAACTTTCAATATCATAGCAAATGTGCTAATGCTATCCGTTGATGCGAGAATTTGTTTGGCATCGGGACACTAGAGTCAATGGCAAAGACTGATCTCTCGAGAGTGCGATCTATATAAAAGTTCTAACTGGAAATAACTCCGATGAGAATCTTCTGACGCTCAATTCAGAACTACTCTCGTTCAATATGAGCGTGAGAGGCAAAATAATAACGTATCTTTTTTAGGTCCTCTTTAAGTCTCTCTTATAATGAAGAGTTGGAGCTTCAATTGACAAGTGATTAACACGATCCCATATGATTAGGATGTGAATCATGGGGCACTGGATTGTCACTCGAGATTTTCGGGATGTGGTAGTTATGGTTACCTTATCAGTCCAACGACAGTTGTTGTCCTGATGGGTATTGTATTTTAAATGAAATTGCCAATCAAGTATCATCGAGAATTGATCGGCGATGACCAGGGATCGTCGCCTCAAAGCACTATCAAACCAAGATCTGTCCATTGGTGCAAGGCTAGTCGGCCAGGCGTGATCGGCCAAAGAAGATATGTCGGCAATAGCGCATCGTCGAGTGATCGTCGGGCATGATCTGTCTGCTCAGGATGTGAAATGTCGATCATACAGTTGCAGAAGACTAATTCGGCGGAAGTTATGGCTGAGCATGAGTCGGCAATAAGCTTCAGTAGGTGAATCTGTTGAGCACAATCATCCTGAACTCTGATCCTTTTCATGTAATCAGTCCGTGCAAATTTCTCCCCAACACTATCGAAATAAGTGAGGTGTAGCATGCATCCACATATTATGATTCTCCTTGCATCAATATACATCGAGGCACAATGTGCAGTGATGATGCATTATATAATCAAATACTCCAACAAACATGGATGATGCATTATATAATCAAATACTCCAACAAACATCGGAGCTACCTAATATCAAGACTAAATTCACCGGGGCCACAAGAGAGAAAAATATAATTAAAATTATAAAACTAAATTTAAAACAGCCCAACAGCAAAGAATATTTAAACTACTACAACTACTTACTGGCCACCCAACAAATGAGGGCACCCACGGAATGCCAGCAGATCCCACCGTCCGGCTTTCCATGAATGCACGAAGAAAAAGGAGAATCCAAGCCTTCCCTCTCTCATGTCCAATAAAAATCGGGACTTACTTGGGACCAAGAATCCTGTCATGACCGTCCCAGGGGATTCTCTGAGATTTTTTCTTGTTATTAGATGTTTATAAGAACTAGGAGCTAGGAGCTGCCACCATGACCAAGAGAGATGGTGGGGAAGGGGCAACGACAACGTGCAAGGATGCCGACAGGAGACGAGCTGGTTGATGCCCAAAGAATTAATTGATACCTAATTAAGTCGAGCAGCTGACTATTGTTTCTTAACTTTGAAGGACATTTTTATCTCCATTTCTACTTTCCTTCTTGCCATCATGAACCCATTCTAGAGATAGAGGTGTGAAAATGGCCTTCAACCATATTAGGAGTGAGACAATAATAGACCATGGCATCCACAGTGGACCATGCCCAAGTTTATTCAGATAATACTTACTATAACAGTATACCATGACTATGAGATCTGACAAATGGACGTCAAGACTGCCTTCCTCAATAGAAACCTTGAGAAAGAAGTCTATATGACTCAACCAGAGAGATTTATCTCAAGTGGGAGAGCAAATCAAGTATGCAAGCTAAATAGATCCATTTATGGATTAAAACAAGCATTGAAGAGTTGGAACATCTATTTTGACGAGACAGTCAAATCATTTGGCTTCATCAAAAATGTGGATGAACTTTGTATGTACAAGAAGAATAGTGAGAGTGCTATTGTCTTCTTACTCTTATATATGGACGACATACTGCTCATTGGAAATGATGTCCCGATATTGTAATCGGTCAAGAATTGGCTATCAAAAAAAATTTTTACGAAAGACATAGGTGGCGCGTTCTATATACTTGATATAAAGATCTATAGGGATAGATCAAAAAGGATGCTTGGCTTGTCCCAGTCTAGGTACATTGACCTGGTGTTGAAGAGGTTCAACATAGAGGGAAGTAAAAGAGGTTACTTGCCCATAGGTCATGGCATACAACTCTCTAAGAAGATGTCTCCTAAGACACCTGAAAGAAGCAATAGAATGAGTTCTATTCCTTATGCTTTGCCTGTAGGATCGATAATGTATGCTATGTTATGTACTAGGCCTGATGTGGCTTATGCCTTGGGCATTGTAAGTAGACTTCAGACTGATCCCAGAGAGAATCATTGGAAAGCTGTGAAAAACATACTCAAGTACTTGAGAAGGACTAGAGATGTTTTTTGGATATATGATGGATTTGATTTAAAACTGGAAGGTTATACCAATTCTAGTTTCTAATCTGATCCGGATGATAGCAAATCTATATCTGGATATATGTTCACTCTGTATGGTGGTGCAGTAAGTTGGAGAAGTTTCAAATAGCAAACGGTTGCTGACTCGATCACTGAGGCTGATTATATTACTGTAAGTGAAGCTACTAAGGAGGCCGTCTAGACGAAGAAATTCATCACAGAGTTGGATGTGGTTCCGAAGATGGAACAACCAGTGCCCTTTTATTGTGATAATACCAAAGCAGTTGCTCAAGCCAAAGAACCAAAGTCTCATCATAAATCCAAGCACATCCTAAGACAGTTCCACCTTGTTCGAAAAATTATCGAAAGATGCGATGTGATCGTGGAGCTAGTTGATACCAAGAATAATATACGAATCCGTTCACTAAGGTATTGTCAATGTAGAAGTTTGACCACCATCTTGATAGCAAGGATATCAAGTATAGAGACGATTGGCTTTAAGTGCAAATGGGAGATTGAAAGAAGAATGTCCTACAAGCCAATCGCATATGGGATGCGATAGGGTGTTTATTGTAATTTATCTTTCAGTCTTATGTAATTGATATTTATTATTTATAAAATAAGATATTTTTTTATTATATGTTGCATCTTATTTATTTTAAGATTATAATAAATCTCATAGGTCTGGGTCATGATTTTAGGATCGTGATGAGATCACGTCAATGAGACCTAATTCCTTGGTAGTCCTAACCTAAAACATTCTTGATCGTTGATACCTTGAGTCGGGGATCAATGATACTGGTAAGACTGGCATGTTCTATGTATGCTCAAAAATGAGGGTGGTTGATCTCACAATCACTTATGTGGAGACACTAATACAAGGATATGGATGCTTATTAGAGAATGAGTTCACTAAATTGATCTGAGAGAAAATATCAGATGGAGTCTTATTTACATATCAACTGATAATTTTCTAGTAGAAGTTGTGTATGTGATTCTTAGATCTGAGGTCACCATGGTACCTTGTGTATTTGGATCCATATTTTGGTTCACTACCTAACTTGATTCTCTGATCTTTATGTGGGGTGTTTTGGATATGGTGAAGAGTGCATGGAAATTGTGAGTGATCAATAAAGGATTAGTCACTCCTAATAAGAGGAGCGAACATCCTATGTGATCTCATAGGTCGTTGATTCGGAAGTCTTTGACCAAAGTAGGATGATAATTAGAAAAGAGTTTTTAATGTATCATCAACTAAATCATCACCTTCTAATCGAGATACATAATGATAAGTGATTGGGTTTGACATATTTTCATGCCCACAGCTCATCTGAGATGTTGTTTGACTGAAGATTGAATTACACGAGAACTTGCCACTGAAGGATATTTTGATAATTTTTTATCAAAATTTTAAATCTTTTAGATAGTTATGACATGTTGCTAGATGTTAATCTTGACTTATGGGCTCATCAGAATTGAAAGAATTTGATTCTGAAATTAATTTGAAAGAGTCCAAGTTGATTGGGACTCTTCGGGTGACCTAATCTCATTGGATTAGGGTTACTTCGAAAGTTTGGATCCACTGCTGGCTAGATTTGAAACCCAATAGATCATACACTTTGAAATTTGATCTTGATTTGAGCTAATTAGAATTTAATATAAATTTTATAGATTAATTTGATATGCTAGCACATTGTATTAACCTAAGTTCCTAAATTGGTTTAGATCAAATTGTTTGAGCTAACCTAGACCAATTGGCTTTGATCTAATAGGATTGGGTCAATTTGGATTGGATCCTTGTCCAATTTAGATCAATTTCAAGTGGAAAAGGAGTCCTCTGTGCCCACCAGAAGCCACACACAAAAATAAATGCCGCCCCCACTTTATGGTGTGTGAAGTGGAGAGTCCTGTTTAAAGAAGGCTCTTAACTAACACGCATTGTCTTAAATTCTCGATCAAAAATTCTATATTTTGTCACCAAAATTTATTTAATTTTTTATAACACATAGAAGACTAAGAGTCCTTCTTCTTTAAGTAATTAGATCACCAAAAATTTACTCGGTGAATTTATTTGGCATGTGGGAAGTTGGAGCGCCAAAGGTTGGCACCCCTTCATCCCATGAGATGTCCCCTGGTCCACTATTTATAGGGGATGCCTCACATGGCTTCTTGTAGTGATTTTTAGGTGAAATCAGAGAGAAGGGATGTGGTAAACATAAAAAAATTTTGAAAAAATTTTGAGAAAAAAAGAGAGAATTTTGAGTGGCAAAAGTTGCTACAAGGGCAGTGAGATTTTCAGCAAGTGTTGCTTGAGTGCCCTAGGATTTGATTTTTTCATGTGTTAGAGCCAAAAATTAAATTTTAGATTGTATGAGATCTGAAGAGTGTCTTCTTAAAGTCATTCTGGTGGTAAGATTGAAAGTAATTGGACTTTGGTGCGATCGTGATGTAAGTTTGAAGCCGGCAATATTTTTAAGAAGATAAGGCTGCTGCAGCGCACCGATTGGGAAGGACCTTGGCCATCTTTTGTGTGGATCACCGTTGAAGGACTTCTACCTTAGGGTCTTATGGAGAACATCAATGTGCCACTTTTTTATTTTGATGAAAGTATAAAATTCTATCTCTATGCATGCTTGTTTTTACTTTAATCGATATCGGTAAGGTGATTCTAGGGTTTAGATTCCGACTCGATAGTTTTATTTGATAAAGCTACTGATTTATATAATTTTAAAATTTTGTAAATCATTTTTCACTGTGTGACTGGAATCCAACAGTGGTATCAGAGCTACCCTTGTCTGATTCGATCAAACAAGTATAATTTGGTAGTGTTGGTGCAAAAATCCGCCGGCGTCAGAGAAGCTGGAGTCGAGGGAGTCGCCACCAGGACCTGCAAAGGAAGTCTAAACCAGAGTTGGGGGTGCTCTGACAAGACCCTCCAATGCTCAAGTCAGTTCTCTGCCTCAATAAGAATGGAGTGGTCGAACGAAAATTTTAGCAGAGTTTTGGAATAGAAATTAGAGCTTAAAGAATAATGTATCTGGGGTCCCCCTTTTATAGGCGGAGGGTGCAACAGACTGATAGTGATGTTTGTAACCGTCTGGCAGTAGGCCGCTCGGGGTCAGGAGGAGTTTGTTGTGAAGAGTAGTGGAGTGAAATCATGGCCATCATCGGGACCCGCCACGTGGAGTCTGTTGCGGGGAGTGGAGCGGCGTCCGTTGTCGCGACTTGCCAGAGGGTGGAGGAGCCATGCGGTATCTGTTGCAGAAAGTGAAGCAGAGTCGTGGCCACTACTGTGGTCTGCCAGGGAGTGATGGAGCCGCGTGGGATTCGTCGCAGGAAATGGAGCAAAATCACGGTCGTTACTGAGGGCTGCCAGGGGGTCCGGGCCTGTCGGTCGAAGTTCGGTTGAGGAGCCTGGCGGAGAGAGGTAGCCATCCATCCGAGAGGAGCTCAGATGTTGCAAATCCTGTTGGGTACCTTGGGTGTTAAGACTGCAGGCGAGGACCACTTGCCGTGGGAGCTCGGTCAGAGGCTTTCCGCAGACGCAGTCCGATTTCGTGCAGACTTCGACAGGGGGTCGACCGACGGTGGATGCCTGATGGCGCAGGAGAGGTTCATCCGTCGGAGGGGTCCAGCTACTGGATTCCGTGAGCACGGTATTTGCCCGCTTATTGAAGTTCGATCGGAGTCCGATCTTCGTAGAAGCCCGAACGGGGATCATTTGTCGAGGAGTCTCAGCCAAGGTCTGTTTGCAACAGAAATCCGAAAGAAATTCATCCATAATGGAAGCTCGGGTGAAGGCTTACGGTGGGAATCCGGCACGGACCGCTCGTGGTAGAAATTTGAAGTAGATCGTTTGCAGCGGAAACTCGGAGTGGGTCACTTGCAGTAGAAGCTCGGAGTCCGGTCCTTGTAGGAGTTCGGGGTGAGATCTACCTGCAACAGGAATTTAGGGCGAAAGTCCGGCTTCCGTGGGAGCCCGGACGAAGTCTAACTGCAGTTGGAGTCGGAGACGAAGTCCGGCTCTCGTAGGAGTCCGGGCAAAGTCTTCCTACAGCCGGAGTCGGGGATGAAGTCCGGCTCCCGTAGGAGTCCGGACGAAGTCTACCTGCAATTGAAGTCGGAGACGAAGTCTGACTCCAGTAGGAGTCCAGACGAAGTCTTCCTGCAGTCGGAGGTGGGGACGAAGTCCGGCTCCCATAGGAGTCCGGGCGAAGTCTTCCTGCAATTGAAGTCGGGGACGAAGTCTGGCTCCCGTAGGAGTCCGGGCGAAGTCTACCTGCAATTGAAGTCGGGGACAAAGTCCGGCTCCCGTAGGAGTCCGAACGAAGTCTACCTGCAATTGAAGTCGGACACGAAGTCCAGCTCCCGTAGGAGTCCGGACGAAGTCTACCTGCAATTGAAGTCGGGGATGAAGTCCGGCTCCCGTAGGAGTCCGGGCGAAGTCTTCCTGCAGCCAGAGTCGGGGACGAAATCCGGCTCCCGTAGGAGTCTGGGCGAAGTCTTCCTGCAGTCGGAGTCGGGGACCAAGTCCGGCTCCCGTAGGAGTCTGGATGAAGTCTACCTGCAATTGAAGTCGGGGATGAAGTTCGGCTCCCGTAGGAGTCCGGACGAAGTCTACGTGCAATTGAAGTCGGGGATGAAGTCCGACTCCCGTAGGAGTTCGGACGAAGTCTTCCTGCAGCCAGAGGCGGGGACGAAGTCCGGCTCTCGTAGGAGTTCGGGCGAAGTCTTCCTGCAGTCGGAGTCGGGGACGAAGTCCGGCTCCTGTAGGAGTCCGGGCGAAGTCTTCCTGCACCCGGAGTCGGGGATGAAGTCCGGCTCCCGTAGGAGTCTGGATGAAGTCTACCTGCAATTGAAGTCGGGGATGAAGTCCGGCTCCCGTAGGAGTCCGGACGAAGTCTACCTGCAATTGAAGTCGGGGACGAAGTCCGGCTCCCGTAGGAGTCCGGATGCAGTCTAGAAGGTGGTCGATCATCGTGGAAACTTGGGTGGAGTCTGTACGTCGTGAAGAATCCGATCGACGCTGGTGGGGGTTTATCCGTCGGCAAAACTTGGGAGTGCTGCGGAGGCTCGGCCACCAGAGAGGTTCAGAAAGATGTCGTCGAAGGTCGAAAGTCGGTAGAATCTCCGGAGGGTCACTCCTGTCATGAACTTCGGCTGAGGGGTATTTTATACCCAACACCAGTCCCCCTACTTCCGAGTTCGAGTTTCGAATGAAGAAAGTACAGAGAAATTTTCACAGCCGAAGTTGTCCCCTTGAATCCTATGCACGATCGCCCTCAGATATTCTGCCATTTAATGCGTGCGTGCTGGAGTCTTTTCAAATCGGGACGATCCGAAGGGACCTTTCAAAATTTTTGCTGGAGCGTTGGCCCAGGTACAGTGCAGTAATGGCTCTATCAGCTGTCAGCCGCTTTTAGCCGCCTGCGGTGGCGAGTGGGACACGTGGCGAGCGTGGGTCGGCCTGGGGAGATCCGCGATCATTATAGCGTCGGATCCCAGGGTCTATTTAAACCCGTCTTTCCGCCTTCAGGAGTCTCATTCCGCCTGAGAGTTCTGTCGGTGTCTGCCTTCTCTCCGAGAGCTCTGACCCTCTTTGGCATCCACCTTGGCCCTAAGCGTTCTTCGAGTCATCCCTATCCTCGCCTCTCTGCATCCTTCAGAGCGACCTAGGTTAGTCCCGAAACCTTCGTTTCTCTTCTTGCCATCTAGGTGCCCTTTCTCCTCCATTTTTCTTCTACCGCATTCCTCTAGTTTGGTCCCCCGCAAACCTTTCACCTCTTGTCCCGCCTGATTTCTCCGAGATTTTTAGGGTCTTTGTTTGAAATATCTTCTGGCACCTCCGCCTCTAGTGGTTCCAGGAGTTCGTCCGTCTCAGCCCTCCAGAACCCCCACACTATAGACGAACCCACATCTAGGGCTGGGCCTCGCCCAATTTTTGCACCGGGTGCCATTCCCTGTTTTCTGACTCTGGATAAACTTTTACTGATAAGGGTTCAGTATGGAGTTCCTCCGGAGTACGATCTGGAGCTTTCTGGTCCCGCCGACCGGACTAGCACCCCCCACCTGGCCGTTTCTGCCTGTATCAGGAGGCCTTCCGTGTCGGACTCCGGCTTCCACTTCCGTCCTTCGTCGTCACCCTTTTTCATTTTTTAGATATTTCTTTAGCTTCAGTTGCACCGAATTCCTTTAGGTTTTTGATAAGGTTCCTCTCCCTTTGCCACGTAGTCAAAGTTCAGCCATCTCTTTCTTTGTTTAGGTATTTTTACACCTTCAAGCGCCACCCTTCGACAAAGGACTGGTGGTATTTCTCCCCCCAGTTTGGCAAGAAGGGGTTGCTGAAAGGTGCTCCCTCTTCAATCCACAACTGGAAGGGGAAGTACCTCTTCATCCAATGCCTGACCTTGAGGCTGGGATTGCTCCCTTGGGGCTCCCTAAGGGACTCTGTCCGCAGGGCTCCTAGCCTGAGGGAGGACAACCTCCAGGCCGTCCGAAAACTTCTTAGTTACTCAACTCCTTCCCTTCCCAACCTTCTGAAGGAGCAGTTTTTGTTCAACATCGACTTGAGCCCCCTGGACCCTGCGAGTATCCCATCTTTCCTTTCCTTTTCTTTTCTCCCGCTCTTCTTCTCTCTCTTTTTTTCTTTTTTTTTTACACGTCACTTCTTCCTTTTTCACTCCATTACTGATCTATTTTTCTCTCTCTTCTTCTCTTTTTTTTTTTTAAGAATGGACGCCGAAGCAGCACGGATGCTCACCAGGGGCCTCAAGGCTCACAAAAGAAAAGGCGCCGCGGCCTCCAGATCGACAAAGAAGGTCAGAACGGAGGAGACGAGCTTGGCCATGCCTGTCCAGGTGGCCCTCGCGGTCGACGTTCCTTCAGACGCCGAACCTCCGGCTCCTCGGGCCTCTTCAAGGAGTTCCCCCGCCAAGGCTACTGCTTCGGGGGTCCGCTTCGAGGAGGTGCAAGGGGTTGAGAGGGGGAGGAGAAGGAAGTCGGTGGTCCGCAGGGTGAGTAGCCACCGAGCCGCCATCGAAGAGTCCCTCGGTTCTGAAGGAGAGTCGGGGGAGAATCCCTTTAATGATCGGGACCTGATAAAGCGACTGATCGATGGCTGCATCCTGCCCGAAGTCATCCAGAGGATTGATCGTGCCGATCCCGAACAGCAGATTTGGGACTCCCTAGGGTCCTTTCTCGAGGTAAACAGATTCACTTTCCTCCTTCCCTTCGCACCTTCATTTAATTAGCTTCTCAACCTTCATTCTGACCTCCTAGCCACCCTTGCAGATCGGGCACCAGCTCCTTGCCAATATCGAGGCGATGAACCGGGCAAGGAGGGATGCCATCCAGGCGGAGGAGAGTCGTCGGGCCGAAGTTGCTCGCCTCAAAGAAAAAGCTGCCGAGGTAGTCAACCTCCAAGAGGCCTTTGAGAAAGAAAAGCAGACCTCGGAGGAGATAGTGAGGAAGGTGGAGGCCGAGGTCGTAAATTTGACGGAGCAGATTTCGATCCTGGTCTCGGAGGCCAGGGTTCTAGCAGTGGAGGAGTTCAAGGCCTCTGCGGAGATGAGGGTCCTGAACGTCAAGTTCAGCCAAGAAGCGTTCATCAAAGGATTCGAGCTCTGTCAAGAGAAGGTGGTCAAAAAATTTTTCGAGCTCGACCTCAGCTTCTTGGATGAGGCGTTTGAAGATGAAGCCAGTCCCTCTCCCACTGCTACTGCCACCGCAGCCCCCCTTCCGAGAACACCGAGCTCCCCAACTCCTATTTCAGAGGTCTGAGACCTCTGACTTTGTATTTTTCTTTTATCGTAATTTTTATTTTCCCTCTTGTCTTTAAGAAACATTCAATCAATAAAAATTGGGTTTCTCCTTTTGGAGGGCTTCTCCACTCTGCTCTCCTTTTTTTTTGTTTTGCTTTCTGCAATGAGATGCGCCTTGACGCTTTTGTCTCCCGATGGCAGTGTCCTGTCGAAGCGCTTCCCCTACCACAGGGGATTCTGCTGAAGTCCATGATCCAACGTCTGAAGAAGAAAGTTCGTTATTTAATAAAAGGGGCGAAGAAGATGGAGGGCGAACTTCGCAAGTTGAGGGAGAGCCACTCTGAGGCCACCGCAGAGGCCACCTACTTTCGGAACCTCCACGTAAAGGGAATCATGGAGTACAGTCGGAGGAAAGTGAACTTCGAGAAGGAGCTCGAGGAACATAAGAAGCACACCAGCGATCGATCTTGGGCCCAAGCTGCCAAGATCAGCTCTCTCAGAGTGGAGCTGTCGGCTGCACAGGAGAGGATTAGCCAGTTGGCAGGAAGCTCGTTCCGGCTTTCGACTCAGGCCAACTGCGATCGGGAATGGTCGAAGAAGTTCTCCGACCTTCAGCAATAGCTCCAGGATGCCGAGGCGAGCTATAACGCGTACCGGGCCGGCTGGTGCAAGCAAGTGGACGACTATAGGGGGAAGCTCAGGATGGCGACCAACGAGGTTGCCTGCCTTCAAAGGCAGCTAGCTGAAGGAGCTCAGTTTGCTTCCGTTCGAGATCCCGACGAACTCCAATCCCTGAGAAGAATCGTAGAAGAGCTATCTGTCGCCCTTGGGGAGGGGAAGGTCAAACTGCAGTAACTGAAGATCCAGCTGGTATACGAGCAGCGGGCAGTCAAGGACACAGAGGCGGAATCTGAGATCCTGAGAAAAAAGCGTCGAGAGGCAGAGAATGAAAACCAGCGGCTTCATCGGAGGTATATGAAAATGCTAATGAGAGAGAAGAAATTGGAAGAAGAAGTCGAGAGCTTAAGGCACTCCTTGATGAGGGTCGAAGCCGAAAGTTCGAAGTCGGAAGAAGCCGGGCCCCCTTAGGGCTCTTTTAGTCTTTTGTCCCTCTAAGTGTCTTCTTTTGCCGCTTGTCTGTTTGTTGTCGTTGTTATTGTTGTTGTTGTTGTTGTTGTTTTTATTTTTTTTTTTTTGGCCTTTCAGGCTCTGTAACGCATATTTTGCTAATGAAATGAAAAGGTCTTTGTTATCTTACCCGTACGTCGTGTTGAATTATCGTGCGCCGGACTTCTTTAATTTTTATCCTGTGCGATGTCGATGTTGTTCGAAGGTTTCTTGTTCATCTTTGTATTAGGTCGTCATTACCGAGTTTCTTGTGCTTTTGATTGGTTCGGCATCGACACCGCTTGAAGGTTTCTAGCCATCGTCGTGTTGATTTGCCTTTTTGTTCGTGACCGTAGATCTTACTTTCTCTTCCTCCTTCTTCATGGAGATGAGGTCCTTTGTGCTTTTAGTGTAGTTCGGCCTCCATTTTTCGTTGGGGTAGCCCGCCACTGTTCCTTCACATTTTCCTCCTCTTTTTTTTTTTAGGCAAGGGTTCTCCTTAGCTTTTTATGGAGTCGCGGTAGCGTAGAAGGGTCGCCGAGAAAGTTTTCTTCTTTCTTACCAGGTCTCGAATGGTCGGACCTTAATTGGTGTCGAGACGAGGTTCTTCTCCTATTTCTGATGTGATCGGTTTCAGCTCAGGTTAGGATGAGGTTCTCCTTCTATTCCTAACAAGACTGCGGGGGCACATATGGGCACTGTGTGGCCTCTCTCTCCATCCGATCTATAAGTAACCGAGCCTTTAACCTTGCTCATGTTAGGGCGAGGTTCTCCTCCTGTCCCTAACATGGCTGTGGGGGCGCATATAGGCACTATATGGCCTCTCCCCCCATCCGGTCTACAAGTAACCGGGCCTTCGATCTTGCTCATGTTAGGACGAGGTTCTCCTCCTATCCCTAACATGGCTGTAGGGGCGCATATGGGCGCTGTGTGGCCTCTCTCCCCATCCGGTCTAAAAGTAACCGGGCCTTCGACCTTGCTCATGTTAGGGCGAGATTCTCCTCCTGTCCCTAACATGGTTGTGGGGGCACATATGGGTGCTGTATGGCCTCTCCTCCCATCCAGTCTACAAGTAACCGGGCCTTCGATCTTGCTCATGTTAGGGCGAGGTTCTCCTCCTGTCCCTAACATGGCTGTGGGGGCGCATATGGGCACTGTATGGCCTCTCCCTCCATCCAGTCTACAAGTAACCGGGCCTTCGACCTTGCTCATGTTAGGATGAGGTTCTCCTCCTGTCCCTAACATGGCTGTGGGGGCGCATATAGGCGCTGTATGGCCTCTCCCTCCATCCAGTCTAAAAGTAATCGGACTTTCAACTTTGCCCACATTAGGGTTTGTTTTCATTGTCCGACGGGGTCATCCCCTGTCGTTACAAGTCTATGCCAAAAAGAGAAAGATGTGCAAGTCTGAAAGGAATCTTGATTTAAAGCGGGATCGTTCGCAATATATTTACAAGTTTTTCAGATCCCAAAGCTGTAGAAGGTCTGCTTCCTATCAAGGTCCTCCGGAGATGGAGTTGATGATCCCAATTGGAGGTCGATCTCTGGGCTGCTCTTCCCTCCTCGGTGGTTCAGGCTGCGGTAGGGCCCTTGATCGATCCTCTCTACCCTCAGGCCAGCGTCGAATGAACCTATCGAGCCGACCTCGTCTGATGAACCTATCGAGCCGACCTCGTCTCGGAGCTGAATGCATTCCTCCGTGTCGTGGCCGTGGTCACGATAGTAGAGGCAGAACTTATTAGGATTGCACTTCTCGGGGTGCGTGCGCATCCTTTCTGGCCTTGGGAGCTGCTCTCTGACTTCCATCAGCACCTGGGTCTTTGATGCGTTGAGGGGGGCATAGCTGTGGAATCTCCTTGGGGGAGACCCCCGACAGACTCGACGCTCCAGGCTTCTCTGTCTGCACACTCGGGAAGGAGTCTGGGCGCGCTTGTGCCCGGGGGGAGTCCGAGAACGTGGCCGAGCTTCTCTTGCCCCTTTCTCGACTGCGGGCTTACTCGAGTCTCCCGCCTGCCGCTCTCTCGCGGTCTCCTCGTCCTTCATCTTGAAGGCTTCTTCTGCTCGGGCGTACCCCTCAGCCTGAGCCAATAAATCAGCAAAATTTTTGGGGTACTTCTTTTTCAGGGAGAATAGAAGGTCATTCTTCTGAAGGCCGCCTTTCAGAGCGGCCATCGCAATCGATTGGTCCAAGTTCCGGACCTCCAACACGGTGATATTGAAACGGTTGATGTAAGCTCGAATGGACTCCTCCTCCCTCTACTTGATGTTGATGAGGGACTCCGAACCCCTCCGGAGATGCCAGCTGCTAACAAAATGAGCCACAAACTGGTGGCTCATCTGATCAAAGGAAAAGATGGTACCCGGCTTCAGCGTCGAGTACCAATTTCTCGTCGCTCCCTTCAAGGTGGATGGGAAAGCTTGGCACAGGATGGCGTCGGGCACGCCATGAAGCAGCATCATTATCCGAAAGGCCTCCAGGTGGTCAACTGGGTCCGAAGTTCCGTCGTAGCTCTCAAACTGAGGGAGCTTGAAGTTCAGCGGGATCGGTTCCTGCATGATCATTTGAGAAAAAGGAGGGTCAGTACAAATATCCTCACCATAAGCGGGAGGAGCATGGTGGAGTTCTTCGATCCGTCGGTTCATCTCCTGGAGCCTTCGGTCCAAGAAATCTTCTCGACTACAGGTCTCGAGGGTCTTCTGGCAGAATGGAGGTAGAGATCTTTCAGGGGTGGAATCGTGATCTGACTGAGGGCTCTCCACCCTCGGATTCATCTTTCTGGGAAAGATGGGGCGGCTGGCCCAAGTGGCCCATCCTACCATCGGATTTTGGAGTTTTGGTGATGCTCTCTCCAGTCGCACTGATGCCTGCGGCTGCTGCTGCTGTTGTATGGTCTGCACAGCTTCAGTGAGGCCTCTGACCTGCTACACCAGTAGGTCGAATTGCTCCGCGTCAATCGTCATTGCCGGAGGAGGGGGAGGAGGCTGGAAAATTGGAGGTGAGACCGGAGCCTGAGATTTGACCGCGGAGGCCATGGATCGCCACGTGGATGCTTTGCGAGGAGGCATCGAGCGAAGACCTAGTGGGGGAAGGAGGAGTGGACGTCGGAAGAGATGATCGGAGGTGGTCCCATTGAGCGCTCCTTTAAGAACAAGGGTACTGCGAAGACACAGCCCCTTCCTCTAGCGTCAATCCTGTTGGTGCAAAAATCTGCTGGCGTCGGAGAAGCTGGAGTCGAGGGAGTCGCGGTCGCCACCGGGACCTGCAAAGGAAGTCTAAACCGGAGTTGGGGGTGCTCTGGTAAGATCCTCTGATGCTCAAGTCAGTTCTCTGCCTCAACAAGAATGGAGTGCTCGAACGAAAATTTTAGCAGAGTTTTGGGATAAAAATTAGAGCTTAGAGAATAACGTATCTGGATCCCCCTTTTATAGGCAGAGGGTGCAACAGACTGATAGCGACGTTTGTAACCATCTGGCAGTGGGCCGCTCGGGGTCAGGAGGAGTTTGTTGTGAAGAGTAGTGGAGTGGAATCATGGCCATCACTGGGACCCGCCACGTGGAGTCTGTTGCGGGGAGTGGAGCGACGTCCGTTGTCGCGACTTGCCAGAGGGTGGAGGAGCCATGCGGTATCCGTTGCAGGAAGTGGAGCAGAGTCGTGGCCACTACTGTGGTCTGCCAGGGAGTGATGGAGCCGCATGGGATCCGTCGCAGGAAGTGGAGCAAAGTCGCGGCCGTTACTGATGGCTGCCAGGGGGTCCGGGCCTGTCGGCCGAAATTCGGTTGAGGTGCCTGGCGGAGAGAGGTAGCCATGCATCCGAGAGGAGCTCGGATGTTGCAAATCCTATTGGGTGCCTTGGGCGTTAAGGCTGCAGGCGAGGACCACTTGCCGTGGGAGCTCGGTCAGAGGCTTTCCACAGACGCAGTTCGATTTCGTGCAGACTTCGACGGGGGGTCGACCGGCGGTGGATGCCGGATGGCGCTGGAGAGGTTCATTCGTCGGAGGGGTCCAGCTACTGGATTCTATGAGCACGGCATTTGCTCGCTTATTGAAGTTCGGTCGGAGTCCGATCTCCGTAGAAACCCGGACGGGGATCATTTGTTGAGGAGTCTCGGCCAAGGTCTGTCTGCAACAGAAATCCGAAAGAAATTCATCCATAATGGAAGCTCGGGTGAAGGCTTACGGTGGAAATCCGGCACAGACCGCTCATGGTAGAAATTTGAAGTAGATCGTTTGCAGCGGAAACTCGGAGTGGGTCGTTTGCAGTAGAAGCTCGGAGTCTGGCCCTTGTAGGAGTTCGGGGTGAGATCTACCTGCAATAGAAATTTAGGGCGGAAGTCCGACTTTCGTGGGAGCCCGGACGAAGTCTACCTGCAGTTGGAGTCGGGGACGAAGTCCGGCTCCCGTAGGAGTCCGGGCAAAGTCTTCCTACAGCCGGAGTCGGGGATGAAGTCCGGCTCCCGTAGGAGTCCGGACGAAGTCTACCTGCAATTGAAGTCGGGAATGAAGTCCGACTCCCGTAGGAGTCCAGACGAAGTCTTCCTGCAGCCGGAGGTGGGGACGAAGTCCGGCTCCCGTAGGAGTCCGGGCGAAGTCTTCCTGCAATTGAAGTCGGGGATGAAGTCTGGCTCCCGTAGGAGTCCGGGCGAAGTCTACCTGCAATTGAAGTCGGGGATGAAGTCCGGCTCCCGTAGGAGTCTGAACGAAGTCTATCTGCAATTGAAGTCGGGGATGAAGTCCGGCTCCCGTAGGAGTCCGGACGAAGTCTACCTGCAATTGAAGTCGGGGACGAAGTCCGGCTCCCGTATGAGTCTGGACGAAGTCTACCTGTAATTGAAGTCGGGGACGAAGTCTGGCTCCCGTAGGAGTCCGGACGAAGTCTTCCTGCAGCCGGAGTCGGGGACGAAGTCCGGCTCCCGTAGGAGTCCGGGTGAAGTCTTCCTGCAGCCAGAGTCGGGGATGAAGTCCGACTCCCGTAGGAGTCCGGATGAAGTCTACCTGTAATTGAAGTCGGGGATGAAGTCCGGCTCCTGTAGGAGTCCGGACGAAGTCTACCTGCAATTGAAGTCGGGGACGAAGTCCGGCTCCCGTAGGAGTCCGGACGAAGTCTTCCTGTAGCCGGAGGCGAGGACGAAGTCCGGCTCCCATAGGAGTCCGGGCGAAGTCTTCCTGCAGCTGGAGTCGGGGACGAAG
Organism: Elaeis guineensis; assembly: GCF_000442705.2. Classification (NCBI taxonomy): domain Eukaryota; kingdom Viridiplantae; phylum Streptophyta; class Magnoliopsida; order Arecales; family Arecaceae; genus Elaeis; species Elaeis guineensis. Next base: position 20,622,783 of record NC_026004.2, on the reverse strand, counting down.
TCCGGCTCCCGTAGGAGTCTGGACGAAGTCTACCTGCAGCCGGAGTCGGGGACGAAGTCCGGCTCCCGTAGGAGTCTGGATGAAGTCTACCTGCAATTGAAGTCGGGGACGAAGTCCAGCTCCCGTAGGAGTCCGGACGAAGTCTACCTGCAATTGAAGTCGGGGACGAAGTTCGGCTCCCGTAGGAGTCCAGATGTAGTCTAGAAGGTGGTCGATCATCGTGGAAACTTGAGTGGAGTCTGTCCGTCACGAAAAATCCGGTCGACGCTGGTGGGGGTTTATCCGTCGGCAAAACTTGGGAGTGTTATGCATTGGATATAAGGGTGTTATGCATGCCTAATTAGATTAGGGCTTATTATATTATATGTATTTATTAGGCATATCTTATGACTTCGATTGCACCTTTATATATATATATATATATATATATATATATATATATATATATATATATATATATATATATAATATATATATATATATATATATTGACATGATAATGTGATTGCTATTATGAATAGTTGAAGCATGTAAATTTGCATAATTTGTAGTGTACATTTGATGCGCTTATAGTTAGGATGTGCCGAGATCAGTTCAAAGTCCTTCTTAAAAATTATATTAAGTTGTAATGTCGGGATTCACTTTTTAATCAAAAATTAAATTCTTAAGATCAATTAGTGTCGAAGAAAGTTTGAATGGTAGTTTTCTAATTAGGTCCGTATGCTGGCCTGGCCAACTCTGTTGGTGTCTAAAAAAGCTACGGAGAGCCTCCCACCTACTTACCTGGCCAATTTGATCTTGTTGATTTTCGGACTTAGATTGATTAAGTGATGTAAACATTACAAGAGCCTTCCTTCAAACTTGATCAATAGAGTATATCAAGATCTTAGTGAGCTTGTTGTATTATCTATAAGGCTTACTATAGAAATTGACATGATGTTGATCAAGTGCATATCGATGCTTATAGCATATTTGAATAGTGTTGCTTTGTTGTGCTATCCATAAGGACAGCATTGTTTAAATATGGCCATATGGATTGAAGAGTCAACTTAACTAGAATACTATAGTTTGTTGTGCGATCCACAAAACTATATGTGATCTAAAGGCCAGAAAGAAAGATGTTGAGAATTGTAAATGTACAATTGGTAAAGAGTTACCTACTCTTGAACTCATGAATACTTGTTGTGCTATCCACAAGGTGTTTATGAGGAATAGGGATCTCAACCCCACTAAGAAATATTAGAATGTTTCTCGATTTTCATATTTGAGGGGTATGAAGTTCGATAAAATAGTGAGACACAATTAGATAAAAATTCTAGTCTAGTTGTGCATGTCATTATGAGTTGTCCGCTTATATTATATTCTTATTGTTGTAGATTAACTACACTCATGGCATCCTCACTTTCACTTAGAGGTATTCTAGATGTAAACAAATTGACTGGACCCAACTATATGACTGGTTAAGGAACTTGAGAATTATTCTCACTCAGGAGAAAGTCTCCTACATTCTGGATACACCTGCTCCAGATTCTCTTGGAGAAGATGCTTTCGAAGAGGAAAAGGCCACTTATAAGATGTGAAAAGATGACAGTGTGACTATCAAATGCATCATGCTTGCCTTCATGAGCAATGAGCTCCCGAGACAGTATGAGGATATGGATGTTCTCTCTATTCTCCTTAACCTTAAGAAGCTATATGGAGAACAAAATTGAACTGCTCTATATAAGATATCAAAGCAGTTGTTCTGTGCCCGCATGATTGAAGGTATTTTTATGCAAACTCATGTCCTAAAGATGATTGATTTGATCACTCATCTAGGACAGCTGAGTTTTGCCATGGACGGTGAACTGAGCCAGGATTTGATCCTGTAGTCTCTTTCTGACTTCTTTTCTTAGTTTGTTATTAATTATCATATGAACAAACTGAACATTAGCTTGTCTGAACTGCTGAACATGCTGAAAATAGCGGAGAGCCATTTCAAGGATGAAAAAGCTCAAGTCCTTCATGTTGATAAGATCAGCAAGAAGAAAGCAAAGAAGGGTTCTAAGAAAAAGATGAACCCTAAGGCTAGCATCTCCAAGAAGAAGGCGAAGAAGGTCTCCACTAAAAGTACTTGTTATCAATGTGGCTAGGAGGGCCACTGGAAGAGAAATTACAAGGAGTATCTTACAATCGTGAAATCAGCAAATGATGCTAAAGATTTGTATATGATACAAACTAATTTATCATTAAGTACTTCATTTTCAGATTCTTGGGTATTAGATACCATCTGTGGTTCACATCTTTGCAAATCATTGCAAGGTCTGCAGAAAATAAGGAATCTGAATAAAGGTGATTTCGAGCTGTTCGGTGCTAGTGGAGAGTCTATTCAAGCCGAAACCATAGGAACTAGGGTTTTGAAGTTATCTCCGGACAAAATTTTGAAACTGAAAACCTGTTATTATATTTCAGATATTGTTAGAAATATTATTTCTGTACCATTGTTATTAGAATAAGATTTTAAAATAATTGCAAAGAACAATGGTTGTTCTATTTATTTTTCTAACGAATATTATGGAAGTACTTTTATTGATAATGATCTTATATTTCTTTTACTTAATAATAATGTATTTCATATTGATAATATGAAGAAAAGAAAAAGAGAAGATGTGAATATTACATACCTCTGGCACTATCGACTTGACCATATAAATGAGTCAAAGATTAATAAGTTATACAAAGATAATTTTTTTGATCTTTATAATTATGAATCATATAGAACTTGCGAATCCTACCTCATGAAAAAATAATCAAGACTCCATTTACTGGACATAGAGATCAGACGAGTGATATTTTGGACCTTGTACATACTGATGTATGTGGTCCAATGTCGACTCAAGCCAGAGGTGGATACTCTTATTTCATCATGTTTACTGATGATAGGTCTAGATTTGGATATGTATATTTAATGAAATACAAATTCAAAGTCTTTGACAAATTTAAAGAGTATTAAAGAATGATCGAAAAATAAACTGGTAAAAGTATTAAAACTTTTTGATTGGATGGAAGAGGAGAATACTTATCTAGTGAGTTCCTTGATTATTTGAAATAAAATAAAATACTCTCTCAATGGACACCTCCTTATACTCCATAATTAAATAAAATTACGGAGAGGAGGAATCGCACCTTATTAGATATGGTGCGGTCCATGATGTATTTCACAAATCTTCCGATATCTTTTTGGAGATATGTCCTTGAGGCTGCAGCGTATATCTTAAATAAAGTACTTTCGAAATCTATTTCTAGCATTCCATATAAAATATGGAAAGAGAAAAGATCCAATCTTAAGCATCTTAAGATTTGGGGTTGTCCAGCTTATATGAAAAATGTTAATGGACATAAGTTGGATGCTAGATCAGAAAGATGCAGATTTGTAGGTTATCCCAAGGAGAGTATAGGATACTACTTCTATAATCCTACTCAATAAAAGATATTTGTTGATAGGTATGCCATTTTCTTGGAGAAAGAGTTTGTCCATGAAAGAGGCAGTGGGAGGTCTGTTGAACTTGAGGAAGTTCAAAACCTACAATCTATCCAAAACTCACCAAATGGTTCGCAACTAGATGTACCCATTGTTGAGGCACAGCCACTACACATACCTCCTCTTCGAAGATCGAGTAGAGTGCATAATGTACCACTCAGGTATGGGTTTGTCATTGAGAATGACAACACAACCAACATCATTGAGAATGATGATCCCACAACCTATTCAGAAGCTATCATGAGTAGTGACTCTGACAAGTGGCTCAATACCATAAAATTCGAAATGGACTCTATGTATGTCAATCAAGTATGGACTTTAGTTGATGCGTCTGAGGGTGTGACCCCAATAGGCTGCAAATGGGTTTTCAAAAAGAAGATTAGAGCAGATGGCTAAGTAGAGACCTATAAGGTCAGGCTTGTGGCAAAAGATTTCAAGCAAAAATAAGGTGTTGATTATGAAAAAAATTTTCGCCAGTAGCCATGCTCAAATCTATTCAGATAATTCTTGCTATAGTAGCATATCATGACTATGAGATCTAGCAGATGGACGTCAAGACTGCCTTCTTCAATGAAAACCTTGAGGAAAAAGTCTATATGACTCAGCCAGAGGAATTTATCTCAAGTGAGAGAGCAAATCAGATATACAAGCTGAATAGATCCATTTATGGATTAAAGCAAGCATCGAGGAGCTGGAACATCCATTTTGATGAGACAGTCAAATCGTTTGGCTTCATAAAAAATATGGATGAATCTTGTGTGTATAAGAAGAATAGTGGAAGTGCTATTATCTTCTTGATCTTGTCTGTGGATAACATACTGCTCATTAGGAATGATGTCTCGATGTTGTAATCGGTCAAAACTTGGCTATCACAAAAATTTTTCATGAAAGACTTAAGTGAGGCATCCTATATACTTGATATAAAGATCTATAGGGATAGATCAAAAATGATGCTTGGCTTGTTCTAGTCTAGGTACATTGATCTGGTGTTGAAGAGCTTCAATATGGAGGAAAGTAAAAAAGGTTACTTGCCCATAGGTCATAGCATACAACTCTCTAAGAAGATATCTCCTAAGACACCTGAAGAGAGAAATAGAATGAGTTCTATTCCTTATGCTTCAGCTAGAGGATCGATAATGTATGCTATGTTATATACCAGACCTGATGTGGCTTATACCTTGAGCATTGTAAGCAGATTTCAGACTAATCCCGGGAAGGATCATTGGAAAGCTGTGAAAAATATACTCAAATACTTGAGAAGGATTAGAGATATTTTTCTGATATATGGTAGATCTGATTTAAAATTGGAAGGTTATACCGATTCTAGTTTTCAATCTGATCTGGATGATAGCAAATCTATGTCTGGATATGTGTTCACTCTGTATGGTGGTGCAGTAAGTTGAAAAAATTCAAATAGCAAACGGTTGCTGACTCAATCACTGAGATTGAGTATATTGCTGCAAGTGAGGCTGCTAAGGAGGCCGTTTGGATGAAAAAATTCATCACAGAGTTGGGTGTAGTTTCAAAAATTGAACAACCAGTGTCTCTTTATTGTGATAATACTGAGGCAGTTGCTCAAGCCAAAGAATCAAGGTCTCACCATAAATCCAAGCACATCCTAAGACGGTTCCACTTCGTTCGAAAAATTATCGAAAGACGTAATGTGATCGTGGAGCAAGTTGACACCAAGAACAATATAGCAAACCTGTTCACTAAGACCTTATCGATGCAGCAGTTTGACCGCTATCTTGATAGCATGGGTATCAAGTATATGGGGGATTGGCTTTAAGTCCAAATGGGAGATTGAAAGAATAATGCCCTACAAGCCCATCGTATATAGGATACGATAGGGTGTTTATTATAATTTATCTTCCAAACTCATGTAATTGATATTTATTATTAATAAAATAAGATATTTTTTATTCATTATATGCTGCATCTTATTTATTTTAAGATTATAATAAACTCCATAGGTCTGGATAATAGTTTTAGGACCATGATGAGATCACACCAGTGAGACCTAATTTCTTGGTAGTCCTAACCTAAAATATTTCTAATCGTTGGTATATTGAGTCGGGGATCAATGATACCGGTAAGACTGACATGTCCTATGTATACTCAGAAATGAGGGTGATTGATCTCACAACCACTTATGTGGGGACACTAATACAAGGATATGGATACTCATTAGAGAATGAGTTCACTGAATTGACCTGCAAGAGAATATCAGATGGAGTCTTATTTACATGTCAACTGATAATTCTCTAGTGAGAGTTGTATATGTGATCCTTAGACCTGAGGTCACCATGGTACCTTGTGTATTTGGATCCATGTTTTGATTCACTACCTAACTTGATTTTCTAATCTTTATGTGGGGTGTTCTGGATATGGTGAAGAATGCATAGAGGTTGTGAGTGATCAATAAAAGATCAGTTACTCCTAATAAGGGGAGCGAATATCCTATGTGATCTCATAGGTCGTTAATTCGGAAGTCTTTGGCCAAAGCAGGATGATAATTAGAAAAGAGTTTCTAATATATCATCAACTGAATCATCACCTTCTGATCGAGAAACATAATGATAAGTGATTGGGTTTGATATATTTTCATGCCCACAGCTCATCTGGGATGTTGTTTGACTGAATGATTGAATTACACGAGAACTTGCCACTGAAGGGTATTTTGATAATTTTTTATCAAAATTTTAAATCTTTCGGGTAGCCATGACACATTGCTAGACGTTAATCTTAACTTGTGGACTCATCAAAATTGAAAGAATTTGATTCTAAAATCAATTTGCAAGAGTCCAAGTTGATTGGGACTCTTTGGGTGATCTAATCTCATCGGATTGTGGTTACGTGGAAAGTCTGGATCCACTGCTGGCTAGATTTGAAACCCAATGAGTCACACACTTTGGAATTTAGCCTTGGTTTGATCTAATTAGAGTTTAATATAAATTCTATGGGTTAATTTGATATGCTAGCACATTGTATTAACCCAAGTTTCCAAATTGATTTAGATCAAATTATTTGAGCTAACCTAGACCAGTTGGCTTTGATCTAATGGGATTGGGTCAATTTGGATTGGATCCTTATCCAACTTGGATCAGTTTTAAGTGGAGAAGGAGTCCACTGTGTCCACCAGAACCCATGCACAAAAATAAATGCCGCCCCCCTTTTTTTGGCATGTGAAGTAAAGAGTCCTTCTTAAAGAAGGCTCTTAACTAACACGCGTTGCCTTAAATTTTTGATCAGAAATTTTATGTTTTGTTGTCAAAATTTATTAAATTTTTTATGGCATGTAGATGCTAAGAGTCCTTCTGCTCCAAATAATTACATCATCAAAAATTCACTCGATAAATTTATTTGACGTGTGGGAAGTTGGAGCACTAAAAGTTGGCGTCCCTTCATCCCATGAGATGTCCCCTAGTCCCCTATTTATAGGGGACGCCCCACATGGCTTCTTGCGGTGATTTTTGGCTGAAACCAAGAGGAGGGATGTGATAAATATAAAAAAAATTCTGAAAAAATTTTGAGAAAAAAAAAAAGAAAGAATTTTGTGTGGCAAAAGTTGCTACAAGGGTGGTGAGATTTTCAGTAAGTGTTACTTGAGTGCCCTAGGATTTGGTTTTTTCAATGTGTTGGAACCAAACATCAAATTCTAAGTTGTATGACATCTGAAGAGTGTCTTCTTGGTATCATTTTGGTGGCAAGATCGAAAGCAACTGGACTTTGGTGCGATCGTGACGCAAGTTCGAAGCCGTTAGTATTTTTGAGAAAACAAAGCTGCGGCAGCGCACCGGTTGGGAAGGATTTTGGCCAACTTTCATGTAGATCACTGTTGGAGGACTTCTACCTTGGGTCTTGTGGAAAATACCAACGTGCCACTTTTTCATATTGGTTAAAGTATAATTTTCTATCTCTTTGCATGCTTGAATTTGCTTTGATCATGATCGGCAAAGTGATTCTAGGATTTTAGATTCGGTTCGATAGTTTTATTTGATAAAATTATTAATTTATTTATTTTAAATTTTTTTAAAATTATTTTTCATTGCGTAGCCAGAATCCAATAGTTTATAAGAACTAAGGAGCTAGGAGCTGCCACCATAACCAAGAGAGATGGTGGGGAAGGGGCAATGACAATGTGCAAGGATGCCCACACGGGATGAGCTGGTTGATGCCCAAAGAATTAATTGATACCTAATTAAGTCGAGCAGCTGACTACTGTTTCTCAACTTTGAAGGACATTTTTATCTCCATTTCTACTTTCCTTCTTGCCATCATGAACCCATTCTAGGGATAGGGTGTGAAAATGGCCTTCAACCATGTTAGGAGTGAGACAATAATGGACCATGGCACCTGCAGTGGACCGTGTTTGAATCTCTTTTTTTTTTTTTTTTATCTATATTATAAGGGAGGCAATAAGCCATATGTAATTTATTGAAGGAAAGATAATTTGAAGAGGAGGATTAGTGCATCTGCTTCAATCGATGAGCACGATCCAATCAGTTGAAGCAGATGTGGATTAAATTATTCAGATAAAAGATGATTGTTTGGTTAGCTCATTTTCCATGAGATTCATACACCATCACTATCTATGAATCTCTTGAAAGGTGAGTTAAAAACTATCATTTTCTGACTTGAATAAATTAATTCCACCTCTACTTCAATTGATTGGGTCATGCCAACGGTGTGAATATGGGGCATGGCTCATCAAAGCATCTGAAAAATTCACAATGGGAATATAATTGGTAAGCTTTGAAAGATTTATCATGCTAGAATTCATCATGCTCGTCATGTTAATGTTTTGGTTTACTTGCTTTCAACTTATAAAAGTGCCTTATTCCAGATGTTATCGGAAAAGAAAGAAACAAGATGACAAGAGGAGAGGCAAACTTGATTCATCCAAGGAGGAATAATTTTGTTGATGACCGCAATAAAAATGTGAAGTATAAATTATGCGGAAGTTTTTTTTTCTTTTCTAATTGGAACCTTTTTTTTTGTATCTGAGAGTTGCATAATGTGTTTTTTTTATTTTTTTTGGCATAATGTGTAGATACTGATCACCAAAGTCTAGATTGATGTGGAAATTCTAGAGTTTGTCTAAGTCAAATGTCATATTGATCAATTCTATGCTACTATACATATTATTAGCATTTATGTGAACGTGTATGAATCAAGCGGACGAGTTCTCGATGGATAAGACCCCATCAAATAGTAAAATATTATAATTTTTTTTTTTTGCCATCCTTGTTTAATGCAAGCAAATCAGCTGGATGATGTATATGTAATGACTCGTGAAAATGGTGGGGTCAAGAGGGAGTATTTAATGACCATCTTGCGACTGGTCATAGGGTGGGGTACAAGGTAGATGGGTAAGGATTCCCTCCTAATCTTGGGGAAAAAAAAAAAAAAAGCATTTAATGGCTGGGTTTGATGGTTGTCATTTACAGTGTACATCAAATTTTTAAGTAGAATGTAAATAATGAGTTCCTGTGACCCCTTGACCCTTCAAATGGGGAAAGGCTTAAAGTCAGAATATAATTTGTCATTACATTATGCATTTGGATAGTTCAAGAGGATAAATGGATAGTATTGATCCTACTAACTTATTGATACTTCTTTTTATGATAAAAAAATATTTATATGTTATCTTTTTTTTATTTCTCTCGCTATGACCCCATAATGCTCAAATCTACATCTTCGGCCCCCAAAACAAAGCTCCAAAACCAAATCCAACAACCCCACCTCTTTAAAAAGAATCACTTAAAACAATGACCATCAATAGTACATATAAAACAAACTCTAGGCAATCAATGTTCATCTACAGATTTGGACATTCCATTCGGCCGTCTTATTTGATTACACATGAGATAGAATAAAAAAAATAGGATAAAAAATAGCTAGGCAAAATAATGAATTATTTTTTAAAAATAATTTGTGCTGTCATCTTCTACAGAAATATGCTAATCTCCTTTGTATTGTCCCAATTTTATTTGATGTCTCCTGAAAGACCGAGCGGAGTAATGAATTGATACCTCTCAAATGCATGGCATATGTCTAAAAGTGGTACTAAAAATAAAAGGCACTAGTTTTATCTAAAACTTTTCTTTTTTTACAAATGCTGCAGGTTAAGAGCAAAATGCATGGACCCAAGCTACATGATAACAATAATTATATTTATTGTTTCTACCATAAATAGAGCAAGCTGTGTGAGGTCAGACTCATCTTTAAATATACTATTTTCTCCATCAAGTACATCCTCCCGATCATCTTTCATCATGTGAAACATGGTTGTGCATTTGCGAAAGTGAAATATACTTATCACTCTTAATGCACAAACCTTTCATGGCACAAACCTTTCTCTTGAATCAATCATATAAGTATGTCGAGTACTTGCAATGATTGGTATGCCGCTTTCTTTTTTTTTTTTCTTCTTTTTTGGTAGCAAAGTATACCGCTTTCTTTGAAATCATGGATCATGCAATAACCTTTCTTTATGTAAAGTGTTCTGAATATGGTAAAGAATACATGAAGGTTGTGAGTGATCAATAAGAAATCAGTCACTCCTAATAAGGAGAGCGAATATCCTATGTAATCTCATAGGTCGTTGATTCGAAAGTCTTTGACCAAAGCAGGATGATAATTAGAAAAGAGTTTATAATGTATCATCAACTCAATCATCACCTTCTGATTGAGAAACATAATGATAAGTAATTGGGTTTAATATATTTTCATGCCCACAGCTTATCTGGGATGTTGTTTGACTGAATGATTGAATTACACGAGAACTTACCACTGAAGGATATTTTGATAATTTTTCATCAAAATTTTAAATCTTTCGGATAGCCATGATACATTGCTAAACGTTAATTTTGACTTGTGGGCTCATCAAAATTGAAAGAATTTGATTCTGAAATCAATTTGCAAGAGTCCAAGTTGATTGGGACTTTTCGGGTGATCTAATCTCATTGGATTATGGTTACATCGAAAGTTTGGATCCACTGCTGGCTAGATTTGGAACCCAATGAGTCACACACTTTGAGATTTAGCCTTAGTTTGATCTAATTAGAGTTTAATATATATTCTATGGGTTAATTTGATATGCTAGCACATTGTATTAACCCAAGTTCTCAAATTGGTTTAGATCAAATTATTTGAGCTAACCTAGACCAGTTGGCTTTGACCTAATAGGATTGGGTCAATTTGGATTGGATCCTTATCCAACTTGGACCAGTTTTAAGTGGAGAAGGAGTCCTTTGTGCCCACCAGAACCCACGCACAAAAATAAATGCCGCCCCTCTTTTTTTGGCATGTGAAGTAAAGAGTTCTTCTTAAAAGAAGGCTCTTAACTAACACGCATTGCCTTAAATTTCTGATCAGAAATTTTATGTTTTGTTGTCAAAATTTATTGATTTTTTTATGGCACGTAGAAGCTAAGAGTTCTTCTGCTCCAAATAATTGGATCACCAAAAATTCACTCGATGAGTTTATTTGGCACATGGGAAGTTGGAGCGCCAAAGGTTAGCGCTCCTTCATCCCACGAGATGTCCCCTGGTCCCCTATTTATAGGGGACGCCCCACATGACTTCTTGCGGTGATTTTTGGCTGAAACTAAGAGGAGGGATGTGATAAACATAGAAAAAATTCTGAAAAAATTTTGAGAAAAAAAAGAAAGAATTTTGTGCAGCAAAAGTTGCTACAAGGATGGTGAGATTTTCAGCAAGTGTTACTTGAGTGCCCTAGGATTTGATTTTTTTCATGTGTTGAAATCAAAAATCAAATTCTAGGTTGTATGACATCTGAAGAGTGTCTTCTTGGTATCGTTTTGATGGTAAGATCGAAAGCAACTGGACTTTGGTGCGATCGTGATGCAAGTTCGAAGCCGATAGTGTTTTTGAGAAGACAAAGCTGCGGCAGCACACCGGTTGGGAAGGACTTTGGCCAACTTTCGTATTGATCACTGTTGGAGGACTTCTACTTTGGATCTTGTGGAAAACACCAACGTGCCACTTTTTCATATTGGTTAAAGTATAATTTTCTATCTCTTTGCATGCTTAAATTTGTTTTGATCATGATCGGCAAAGTGATTCTAAGATTTTGGAATCGGTTCGATAGTTTTATTTGAAAAAGCTATTGATTTACTTATTTTAAATTTTTTAAAAATTATTTTTTATTGCGTAGCCGGAACCCAATAGTTTATAAGAACTAGGAGCTAAGAGCTGCCACCATGACCAAGAGAGATGGTGGGGAAGGGGCAATGATAATGTGCGAGGATGCCCACCGGAGATGAGCTGGTTGATGCCCAAAGAATTAATTGATACCTAATTAAGTCGAGCAGCTGACTACTGTTTCTCAACTTTGAAGGACATTTTTATCTCCATTTCTACTTTCCTTCTTGCCATCATGAACCCACTCTAGGGATAGTGGTGTGAAAATGGCCTTCAACCATGTTAGGAGTGAGACAATAATGGACCACGGCACCCGCAGTGGACCGTGTTTGAATTTCTTTTTTTTTTTCTTTTTTTATCTAAATTATAAGGGAGGCAATAAGTCATATGTAATTTATTGAAGGAAAGATAATTTGAAGAGGAGGATTAGTACATCTGCTTCAATCGATAAGCACGATCCAATCAGTTGAAGCAGATGTGGATTAAATTATTCAGATAAAAGATGATTGTTTGGTTAGCTCATTTTCCATGAGATTCATACACCATCACTATCTATGAATCTCATGAAAGGTGAGTTAAAAACTATCATTTTCTGACTTGAATAAATTAATTCCACCTCTACTTCAATTGATTGGGTCATGCCAACGGTGTGAATATGGGGCATGGCTCATCAAAGCATCTGCAAGATTCACAATTGGAATATAATTGGTAAGCTTTGAAAGATTTATCATGCTAGAATTCATCATGCTCGTCATGTTAATGTATTGGTTCACTTGCTTTCAACTTGTAAAAGTGCCTTATTCCAGATGTTATCAGAAAAGAAAGAAACAAGATGACAAGAGGAGAGGCAAACTTGATTCATCTAAGGAGCAATAATTTTGTTGATGACCGCCATAAAAATGTGAAGTATAAATTATGCGAAAGTTTTCTTTTTCTTTTCTAATTGAAACCTTTTTTGTATCTGACAGCTGCATAATGTGTTCTTTTCTTTTTTTTTTTTTGACATAATGTCTAAATACTGATCACCAAAGTCTTGATTGATGTGGAAATTCTAGAGTTTGTATAAGTCAAATGTCATGTAACGGCACCTATTGATCAATTCTATGCTACTATACATATTCTTAGCATTTATGTGAACGTGTATGAATCAAGTGGACGAGTTCTCGATGCATAAGACCCCATCAAATAGTAAAATATTATAATTTTTTTCTTTGCCATCTTTTTTTAATGCAAGCAAATCAGCTGATGACGTATATGTAATGACTCGTGAAAATGGTGGAGTCAAGAGGGAGTATTTAATGGCCATCTTGCAACTGCTCATAGGGTGGGGTACAAGGTAGATGGGTAAGGATTCCCTCCTAATCTTGGGAAAAAGAAAAAAAAGCATTTAATGGCTGGGTTTGACGGTTGCCATTTACGGTGTACATCAAATTTTTAAGTAGAATGTAAATAATGAGTTCCTGTGACCCCTCGACCCTTCAACCGGGGAAAAGGCTTAAAGTCAGAATATAATTTGTCATTACATTATGCTTTTGGATATGCGTATTGAGTTCATGCAACTTGTTCAAGAGGACAAATGGATAGTATTGATCCTACCAACTTATTGATACTTCTCTCTATGACAAAAAAAAATATTTATATATTATTATTTATTTATTTTTCTCTCTCTGACCTCATAATGCTTAAATTTACATCTTTGACCCTCAAAACAAAGCTCCAAAACCAAATCCAATAACCCCACCATTTGAAAAAGAATCACTTAAAACAATGACCATCAATAGTACATATAAAACAAACTCTAGGCAATCAATGTTCATCTACAGATTTGGACATTCCATTCGGCCGTCTTATTTGATTACACATGAGATAGAATAAAAAGAATAAGATAAAAATAGCTAGGCAAAATAATAAATTATTTTTTTAAAAATAATTTGTGCTGTCATCTTCCACAAGGATATGCTAATCTTCTTTGTATTGTCCCAATTTTATTTGGTGTCTCCTATAAGATCAAAGGAGTAATGAATTGAAACCTCTCAAATGCATGGCATATGTCTAAAAATGGTACTAAAAATAAAAGGCACTAGTTTTATCTAAAACTTTTCTATTTTTACAAATGCTGCATGTTAAGAGCAAAATGGACGGACCCAAGCTACATGATAACCATAATTATATTTCTTGTTTCTACCATAAATAGAGCAAGCTGTGTGAGGTCAGGCTCGTCTTTAAATATACTATTTTTTCCATCAAGTACATTCTCTCGATCATTTTTCATCATGTGAAACATAGCTGTGCATTTGCGAAAATGAAATAAACTTATCACTCTTAATGCATACAAAATTTTTTGCAAGAAATTGATTTTTTAAAAGTTATTTATAAAAATTATTCAAACGTGGGATCTGTCCATCCATGGCACAAACCTTTCTCTTGAATCAATCAGGCATATAAGTATGTCGAGTACTTGCAATGATTGGTATACCGTTTTCCTTTTTTTTTTTTTTTTTTTGGTTGGTAGCAAAGTACACCGCTTTCTTTGAAATCATGGGTCATGCACTAACCTGCTGTGGTTTACTTAAGTTGGTCTTAATAAATAATGAGTACTGCTTTGCGTTGCCTATTTAACCGCATATACCTTGGAGTAACGAGTAAGCTCAGAGGCACATAAAGTATTGTTTGTGAACACTAAATGACATTGAAGAATATTGACAACCCATCGATACCTGCATATGAACTGACTAGCGGCATTAAATAATGCGAGTATCTCCAGTTCCCGTCGCAATGACGTATTATCCGAGGGCACAAACAGCTCCATCAAGTTGCGGAAGCTTTCACGCATAAGATTCGCGTCGTTCTAGCGGCGGCCACCTCGTTCGGGTTCTATCTTCTACGCGAAAGAATGATTTATCTTCTTTTGCGATGTCAGCCGTTGGATCGTAGAAGGCGACGCTCTCAAACGTGTGCAAATCGCAATCCAACGGTTGACGTCGCAAAGAAGGTGAATCGTTTCTTCGCGCCACGGATACAACCCGAACCCAACGCTAAAATAATAAGTTCGGCCATTTATAATTAGTTTGCACGTAATAAATATCATGTCATGACTCATGACTCGTGAGCTATAAATTTGGCAGTCAGCTTCCCACCGGTCTTTTTTTAAATTATTGCCACTGTATCACCACTTAAGAAGCACCAAAGCTTCCATCAAAACCTTGCAGAAAGTTCGACGCATCAAAATCAGAGTCATTCGCATCACAGCGGACAAAGACCCGAAATATGTTTTAGCAAAAAAAAAAAAAAAGAGAGACAAATAACAGCACAATTTTGGGTCCCAGAAAAATGGTTGGTCGGACAGTTCTATATAAAGGGCGACTCACAAAGAGGCTTCCTCAGTTCTTTGATTGAAGTGTTTGGGTGGGTGATTGCTTTCTTGGGGAAGGAAGTGATGGAGAAAGATAGGAAGTGGGAGGAGGCGGCTTTGGAGGAGGAGGAGGAGATTGGTGCCCTTGAAGTAAGGCAACGGAGGAGGGATGTAAACGCTAGGGAGAACGAGAACGACTCTTCAGAGGAAAAGAAAGAGGTGGTGGAAGCTGGCTTAGAGGGAGAACAAAGAAGTGTGTACTACGACAAAGAGCAAGGTAAAGCAGTCCTGGTTTGCTCTCCCTTTTTCCCCCGAAAGTTCTTAGCTTCCAAGAAGGGGTATATAAAATGACCGTAATACCCATAAATGCCTGGAATTCTTGCGGGATCCTTGGGCGGGCCCGGCGCAAATCTCGTACCTTACTGTGTCTTTTTCTTCCTCTTCATACCCAAATTATTCTTTTTTTATTGGAATAAAAACAAAAGCTTCCACTTGGTAAACTACTCCGAAGTGTGAAAATTTCCCCTTTTTTTCGTTTTTCTTTTCTTTATTTAATTTGAATTTCTATTACGGCCAAAGCAACCATGCAGGAGGTCTAATTTGTTATGGTGGTATCATCGCCATCAGTTTTGGGGCTCCGGAGTTCAATCTTTGTCGTTCGAAATATGGTTAATTTACATTGCTTTTCTGACAGCCAGATTCTTGGTTTTCTGCTAATTTTTGGACCAAGTCTGCTTTTTATTTGTTTAATGCACTTGCTTGCTGTTTCAACAACAACGATTAGGATGTTTCATCTACAATTGTCACTGATACTAGCACTTGAGAACCTTCTAGTTGCACATCTATTTTCATGTCATTCTTACTGGTATGGGATAAATTTCCGAGTGTGAAGATGTTCCGGGCTTATCGGCGACAATTCTTGGTATTGTTCCTTCCTTTTCTTTTCTCATGTTATTCAGTTTTCCATATGTTTGTAGGGATACTTTGATTTCTTATGCAACAGTGAGTAAGAATCTGTAGCATTTCTGTTGAGGGTAATGAGATTCTGTCTCTTAATTGGGATTGAATTAGACTAATGATTTCTTCCAAAAATTTCCCGATTTTCTTTTAGTGATCACCCTTTCTACCACTCCCTTTAGATTACCCTGCAGTATGGAATTGCTGATATTTTTCATGAATCATATGGGGAACACACCTCTCTGTACTTCAACGATATGATCCTTCTGAAGGTATCTCTGTTTTTACTTCAACGATATGAGGAACACATCTCTCTTTTCTCTTCCTCATTTACTTCGATGTTCATCTCAAAACGCTGCAGCGTCAGTTGACTTAAGACGCCTCTGCACACTGTAATCCTGCCTCCAACACCACTCAGTCCCCACCCCTCCCATGGCCAGCTTGCCCCAGTGCAACCTAACCCTAACGCCGGCCCCTTTTGCCTCACCCTTATCCACTGTAGCCCCAGCCAAAAACCTTAGCACTACCACCCATGGCCCCAACCAAAATCAGTTGCCTTGCTGTTGCCCATATAAGCCCTGAAAGGATCTTGGCTCCCTGTGCTGGTACTTACTCCTGAGCATGAATAAGATGCCATTTCTCCACCTAGTGCATCAATGTAGTACCTTATCATATCTGATAGATCTGTGAAGGTTGATTGGCTTCTCCAGTTTTTCTCTAATATCGTCGGTCTGAAGAGTCTCTTCTTTCCCCTATATAATGACGATCAAAGACTGGATTTATGTTGCTAATAATCTTTCTTTTGATAAGCGGAAGAACCGAAGAAGCATATTGAGAGTGATTGTCAATTGGTCTGAAAGTTCGATCTCCAAAACTTTCTAGTATTTTGTCTATCAAGCATGTTCCTAATACATTAATTCCTGCAAGGACATCTTTTAGTAACTGACTTACTGAGAGTCTAAGGAGGCATGTTAGATGTTTTTATTCTACTATATGCATGCATTTTCTAAGTATAATTCTCACCATATTATTCTTTGTACATGTATTTTGCAGCGCTGTCACCTACAAATGACCCATGCCATAACAGCATGTCGCATTGCAATGTAAACTAAAGTCTCAAAATTTCTAGCTTGATAAATAAAAACTTTGGATAACTCAGCGGATAGAAGCCTCGAGTAATCAAACTTTGGATAACACGATATCTATCAAGTGGCAGAAATTCATAAACTGCTGCAGTGTTATGCTGGCAAGCATCAGAAATAGGATGTCTTTTAATGAGAGGAAAATCTAAGAGAAGAATTAAGAAAAAAGTATGCAGTACTACTCCATGTCAACAACTTGAGGATACATAATGGTGTATTTTGAATAACCAGCTTTTGTTCACACTGAAATTTTAAAACTTGGTTTTAGTTTTGGTCTCCTGGATAGAGTTTTGGTGGTTCCAATGATTTCAACGGTTTCACTTCAGCTTTAGGAAGCACTGATACTTCAAATTACATGTTGTCTCCATATATAAATATGTATCTGATATTTGTATCAAGTATCCTATTTTTCAAAATTAAAACACTCAAGATCAAGGTTCACCATCTTGGTACCGGATCCTATGCCGGTACCATCCTATTACAGTGTCGGTATGTAGTATAGTATGGTTGTATGATATGGTACCATATACTGGTTTGGTACTAGCATGGTACTCAGTATGGTACCTAACTACCTACCAATAGGCAAACCTTGCCCTGGATACTTTTGAGATTTAGATACTTTCCCGAAACGACCAAAAATGCGGGGAGGCTTGGTTTTGTAGTTATGATATTAATTTTAGAATATGAAGTATGGTTTATGCCTTTATGGTCTATGGAATAATGACTAATTGATGAGCTTGTAAAAGTTAATGCTACTACATGAAGTATGGACTATGTTATTTTAATAGCTTACAATGTTTTATAGATGCTTTTTGATATACATGCATATCTGTTTGTATGAATGTATGTATGTACGTTTGTTCTTTATAACTTACATAAATATTTAAGTACATGCATATATATATATATATATATATATATATATATATATATATATATATATATATATATATATATATACATACACATGCATAATAAATATACATGTACACACACGTTGACATATCCTAGTAGCATATCCTAATTTTTCAAGATTTGTCGTGTCGACATATCCATATCGTGTTGTATTTCTATCTGTGTCTTGTTCTGTGCTTTATAGTTTCAAGTCTTGGAGTTTTAGGGTAAAATATCACAATAAAAATAAAAAAAAAGAAAAGAAAATAAAAGAAGATTAAAAGAAATTAAGGTAATTTTTTATCATTTGTTCTATTTTGAGTATCTAGGATCATAACTTGTATGGTTTGAGATCGAATGGCATCCCATTCAATGATTTCACTTTCAACATGTTTGCCTAAAATTATTATGCTATACAATGGAACAACAGATATATATCTGCCAGACTTTTCTCCATTTTGAACATTTCAAAGAGGAGATGGTGAGGAGAACAGTGTAGGCCTTATTGAAGAAAAATATCTGCCGGACTTTTCTCCATTTTGAACATTTCAAAGAGGAGATGGTGAGGAGAACAGTGTAGGCCTTATTGAAGAAAAATTTGGAATTTCACTTATTATTAAACATAACATTGATGAAATCATGCCGCTTAGAGCATGATTGATGAGTCACAATAACCAAAATGATGTGGTATCTTCTATACATGCAATTTTGAAACAATGTCATTAACTAACAGACTTCGATACAATGTCAAATTATGGCCATGCTTCCACTGGGTACTACAATTACATAATCATAAAAGCTATATTAACCTTTTATCACATAAGTTTACTTTTTAAT
Source organism: Elaeis guineensis (assembly GCF_000442705.2). NCBI lineage: Eukaryota > Viridiplantae > Streptophyta > Magnoliopsida > Arecales > Arecaceae > Elaeis > Elaeis guineensis. The sequence goes on along the minus strand of NC_026004.2, from coordinate 20,603,913 downwards.
TGTCAAAGTGACCGATACCTAAATCTTGGATAGCGACATCCTTTTATCTCCTCAATAGCCATGAGATAGCATTTTCATTACTATATTAGATTAGTAAGGTAGATTAGAAGTTGTCAAATGCTCAATACATGCAAAGAATGTTTTAGAGTCTACTCATAATCGGTTCAGGATGATGTTTAGAACATGGAGGCTTTATGACAACAGTTCTACCCCAAGAGCATAAAAGACATAGTAGTTTCAATCTGTTCAGACCAATGGCATCAGACATGTGCCAAAATTGACCAAAACTGGTTGAAACTACCAAAAGTGACTATGACCAGTCAGATTTCAATTGTTTTTCACTGAAATCAATCTAATTTGGCCATAGTGATTGGTTTATGCTGAAATGTAAAACCTTGGTTCACATCAATACACATAGATGTATACATGTCAGTACCTTTGAGAAGAGTATGTGCTCTGCAATAACTGACTGCCAAGATTTTATCAATGGAAATAATGATTGATGGATTTAGGACCTCCATGTAGACTTGTTAGGAATGCAGAAATTTGCAATATGAATAGACTATGATTAATTTCAATAGATTGATGAAGCTTATGCAACCAATAATTTTCTTTAGGGAAATAGCAAATTATAAGAGATCTAAAATCTGTTAATTCGAAGGAGGTGTGTTTGCATGCTTTCCTTTAGTCTTTTTTTATTGAATGTTTTCTTGGATGGTGGGGGGAGGGGAGGGGGGTGCTGCATGGAATATCCTTAATTAATAATTAGATACATAGCAGTATCTGTATGAGTTAGCAGTCTATTGTGATAGAAGTCTTGTTAATTAAATGGTTTTTCATATGTTTATTTGAACAGTTCAGAAAGTTGGTTAAGATCATTTACTTTAGGCATCATTTATCATGAAAACTTTATTTTAGAAAAAATTAAAGATCATGTGGTCCAGTTATTCTATTCTGGCGCCCAGTGAATGTACAGTTACTTTTATGTTTCTATGTCTGAAGGGGTGTGGAAGTGTCGACACTGCACTTGGACCTACCAATTGAATGGTCCCAGCAGACATCATATTCAGAATCATGAAGTCTATTGCCAAGTAGTGATGGATATTGAACCATTAATTCAGCTTAAATCACTTTTTGATTCACCAATTAAAGGTTAGTGATTAGATTTCTGAGAACTGAAGGTATTGCACAAAAAAATATGATCAAGTATGGGGTTGTATATACTAGTTTCTACAAGTTTTGACTTTGAAACTACTAAGTGCAGACACAGATATAGGATGCTGATATGACATGATATGGCTACTCTGATACAGCAAATATTGAAAAGTCAGCATATTGCAGCTTGGATTTGACAATGATTAACAGATGTTTTTACATAAGTGCAATCCACAAAGCATAAAGGTTATCATCATAGCATAGTCAATACTCTATCCAATAATATCAACATCTGCAAACTTAATCACTTAGTTATACTTCAGCACTTTCAGTATAACACAAAATAAAATCAACAGCACAGACACTACTATTAAGCATCTGTCATGTCCATCATTAAATGGTCAACATGCATGCTGAGGAAAAAAAGAAAGAAAGTCCTTCCACTCATCCCAAAAGTATCCAGGAAGTACCCATATGTACTCGAGAAGTATCCAAAGCCTTTTATAGTCTTCTAAAATATAATATACTCAAAATAATTATCCAACACATATCCTAGCTGCGTTTGACAAATATTGGTGTCTGATACATATCAAATGCAAACATAAACACATATGTATATTAGTATAAAGAGAATAAAAGATTAATCATCAATATTTTTCTATATCCAGATTTAGCTTGAAGACTAAGCTACTTCACCAGTTATTTTCAGGTGCAAATTAACAAATGTAAATATGTTGTGTGGCTGCAGGTGTTGAAATTACTCCTGAGGCAGCTCTGATGAAATTGGATAATGAGGACCAATTTGCTGCCGAAAAGGACGCAACAAATGGAAAAGTGTATTTTAGAACCAAAAAATTTCATGGCCAAGAGGATATTCCTGTTCAAGAAGCAAATAATATTTTAAAGAATACGAAGGTGGAAAATGGATCAAATTCACAGCATTATTCTGAAGGATACAGTGAAAATGAAATAACACGAAGTCAACATGAAATTGACGGAGACAAAGAAATTAAAATAGTAAAGAAAAGTGAAATAAAAGTATCAGACGTGGATCTTGAGAGAGTATTGGAAGAACAAGATACTCATGATTTGTTCTGTCCTAATTGTAATTCGTGTATAACTAGAAGGGTGATTTTACGTAAAAGGAAAAGGTCAGAAAGGAGTGCTGAAGAAACTGAATCTGATGCCTCGGAGAAGAAAACTCATAAAGTACCGCATGATGTGGACTCTAGCCTTGTTACAGCTGAAAAGACAGATCTGGATGATAGGGAACCTGATGTATTCAGATGTTTATCCTGTTTCAGCTTTTTCATTCCAACAGGTATGACCTTGTTATCTTTGTCGTTGTTTATGTGTTATAGGAAGTCTTCTCTGCATCCTCATGCATGCATAGATAAAAGACATCACTTTTCCATGAATTCTTTAATGGTCCCACTCAAAATGTTAGTTGGATATTGCACAACATGGACAGTATTGGGCGACATATTTAGTTGTTTTTAATCTTTTGATTGCCTGGATTTAGAGCTGGTTAGATGGGGCTGTCCTGGTTTGCCCATGGAATGGAATGGGATGGCTTTTAAAGGAATGACCTGATTTGTTCTTTGTTTGTTCAAGAATTTCTTTAGTTCTTCTGTTTTCTGCATCTGTTGAGGGACTTCTTTTCCTTAATAAATTAAAAAGCTTAATCAATTGGTATTTCAAGAACTAAAAATACTTATATTGTCACATTTGATTTTTAAATGCATTCGCAGTTGAGTTCCATTATAAGTAGATTTTTCCAAGGTAAATATCATGATTGTACTTATATTGTGAGCAGAGGGTGGTTTTAATATATTTCGGATTTTCGAAAAAAGAGAGGAAAACCAGAATCTGCAAAGTTCGCAACAGGTACCTGCGAAAAACATAAATTGGATTTCGTCTATTTTTAAATCAGGGACAAGCAAAAGAACAGAAAGTGAACTGGGTAAGTTTCTGCTTCATATTTGTAATTCTCATTGTGTAGGGAGCATTCACGTGGCATATCTTATAACAGTCTGTTATTCTGCTGTTAATGCTTGTAACTTAGACATGCATGATAACAGAATGGCTCCTTTTTCTGTTAAAAATTCTTTCCTTGTATGGCTGATAATACCTGATCAAATGATTATCAATTGAAAGACTCTTTGGCCATTAAACATGTAAACTAAGATTGATGCGATAAACAATTTGGCTAAGTTTGTTCTCACGTACTTGGAAACTTGCATCATGTACAGTTGTGAATTTCTGGCACTTGTAGTGCTAGGCCTGCTCCTTGTGGTTTTTGGATTATCTAGCAGTCTCAAGTTTCTGGAATATACTGTTGACTAACTATAAAATGATGTCAATGCTTGCAACATTAGAGATCCATGCTAGAAATTGCTTTTATCCAATAGGTCAGCATCAGATCAAATCAATTTGTTACAGATACAGAGATCATGCTACACTTTTAAATGGCAGAACTTGCTGCTGATGCTTCATAGTTCATACTAATCTACAATACCTTATTTTCTATGATATTTCATAGTGCGGCAATATAATAGCACATAGTTAAATGATCTTGATTTTATCTACCTGGTGAGATGGTGGGTGATTCTCAGCCTAGGATTCAAGTGCTCCTTTGCACAGCTGGGCCAGTGCCGCTGTGCCTGTGTATCACATTTCATGAGGTATCAACCCACACTGGTTTGCACAGATATATATGACTTGGTATTTTTTTAGTATTGAGTTAAAATATTCCTTTATATCTTTTTCTTTTCTTTTCTTTTTTTCTTTTGGCATGACACAACATGTCTTGATGTGCCAGCCACTGGCCAGCATGCCCGTTAGCATTAGCACTGTCACTTGAATCCAGGGTTGTGAATGAAAATTGACTTGTTATTGAGTTGAATATCAATTGAGGAGCTCAGATCTGTCTTAAGTTTTCTAATACTTACTTCCTGTTCTAGGTTATATTCTCCATCATCTTGTTATTTGTTCCTGCATGCTATTATCAGTGTTTGTTTAGTTGCTTTTCAGATGGACATCAATATATTATCTTGCCTTCACCTGACCATCATGTTGTTAACAAAGAAAGAGGAGCCAAACCAACTGATTAAAACCATGGTCAGCTTTTCTTTTTCACATGATGGTGGTCCTTGTTGATAACACAATATAGTATGACTTTTCTATTAACTAACCACTAGACATCAAAAGCTTAAGCTATTAGGGAAGGGGTCCACAATGTTTATTGGGCCTTAACATCCCACCTTGTTAGCCTGGACCCAAGATAAGAATGAGGCAATAATGAGTCAACTGGGAACAAATCAAGAGAAGAAAAGACTCAAGCAAATAAATGGGTAAAATAGCCCTGAATATGATTTGAATCCATGATCTTTGGCTCTGATACCATGATAACTAACCAATAGATCCCAGAAGCTTAAGCAGTTAAGAAAGGGGTCAATATGTATATTAGGCATTAAAGGTTCATATATGAAGCCCTTTACCTTATTACTTATATTTTGATGTGGAAAATCATGCAATATGATATATCAAAATTAGTAATCATTTCCTCATGTATGCCTTCATGCCGAAGCTTTTGAGACTTTAGCTGTATTAATTGTGCTTATGATCCCACTTGTCAACTTTCCACCAAAAATTTTGTGTCATTCCAGAGATTCTTATTTCTTCTAAGAGCAATGGGAAAGATATATTCTCCCACTTTGAGTACGGTTGTTAGGTATCACCTGATGGTTCATATTGCTCAAAAACTTGCTTGACTTCAGCATCTGCTCTCTTATTTGACCATAGCATCTTCATTTTACTACTACAACTAGAAAACTGTTAAAGGCTAGCCATTTTAGTTTTTCAAAGAAAAGGGCAAAGTACCATGAGAATGGCCATTATCTTTCATATCACAAAAATTTATGAACTCATTTACTTTCTATAATTAATAGGGGAGCTCTCTATCTTTAATCAACTATGTTATTGGAGAAAATGTTGTTTGCAAGGGCCTATGTAGAATTAATATGTACATACATGATAAATTGTTCATAATCATTTACTGCACACACACATGGTTTGTTGTACCAAAGTGTACCGCTCCCTATTAAGTGTACCATACTATATTATGGTGAGCCAATACTCCGTGGGGGGGCATATCGAGTGTTTATATCATGAACCGAGCTATATTGACATTGTACTGGAATGACAATAATACGAATACCAAAACTATTATTATGAACTAGGATTCGCTGAACCGTCTCGAATCGAATGGTTTGAGGCGTGCCGAACCATACTGATGGCTAATCGATGCAATTCGGACATCCGATTTAGAACACCGATGAAGATGGAGCAAGGGAGAAGAAAAGAGAGAAAGAGAAAGGAGGGCAGGGAAGAAAAAGAAAAGATTGGCAGTGGTCCGCTGAGGTTGTCGAAGGGCTGTCGAGACTTTCGGGGCTCCCAATCCTTTGAGAGATGTGAGAAGAGAGAGAGAGATAGCGAGATGGGAAGGGAGAAAAGAGAAAGAAGCAGAAGGTGGTGGGGAGACCACCGAGCAGCCGTCAGGTGGCTGTCGTGGCCGTCGGATGGCCCAAAACTGCCTTATGGCACCTTTTAAAAAATATGACAAAGCAAGGATGAATCCCTATTTCAAACCCGCAGCAGTCATAGGGCAATTTTGGGCCCTCCGACGGCCTCCACACCGCCTTTCGCTCCCTCCTCTTCTCTCCTTTCCCCCCTCTCTTTATCTCTCACTCTCTTCTCTCTTCTCGCATTTTCTTTCGTGAAGGATCGTGGAGGCCTCCACGGCTATCCAATGGCCACCGTCGGCCTCTCTTTCCCTCCCTCTCCCTCTCCCCCCTCTCTCTTTTTTCCTCTCTCGTTTATCCCTTGTTTCCATATCCGTTCGGATCCAGTACAGTCCAGTACAGAGGCATGCGGACTCGTACCACCAGTTGGCTGGCACAGGATCTAGTTTCGAGTCAGCGATCTTTATTGTGAACCTTGATAGACATATTTTTATGCAGGGAATTGTGTTCTATTGTGATTATATTTATAAACCTTTCTAATACTCCCATAATGGGACGGTACAATTGGTACCATACTATTCCAAATAGGTTTCTAGTATGCATTTGTCGGTACTTTGTACTGTACTATTTCCACAAAAAAACTGATACAAGATCTGATATTGGTATTTGAAACATTGATGTAGATCATATCATTGCTGTCCTAATATTATATAGCTACACCTTTGTAATTGGTCTAACACTTGCTCTTCACTTTGAGATTGTAAACTCATATCTTATAAACTCGATGATTATGACATATCCACTTATAATTTCATAAACTTGTTCATAATTGCATACTTTATTTGAAACGATCCTCTGATCAATGTTTTAAATCCCATGAGATGGAGGTGTCCCGATATCTCTATGGAACAAGATGCTCCATTGTTCAGTCATGTTCCATCCCGATAGTGTCACCTCCTGAATCCAACATCTGGATTGGATATGTGATGGCCGCATACTTCTTAGAACAAAATCCTAAAGAATATGTCAGGCCTATCCTTTTCTCAGTTCATCAATCCAACTCAGGCAGTGGTAGTAAAAATAAATCTCTAATTTTATTGATTTGAATAAAATATATGTCATCAATTTCTCATCATAATCAAGATCAAAATATTTATTCAGAAACAAATTAAATGAAATCCTCTAAGATCCTATGCTCCTCACTGCTTGGTCCCAAGCCCAATAGAATATTCCGGATCTGAAAAAAAAATAAAAAAAAAGGGTTGAGCTTAATGGGCTCAGTAAGTTACTAATATCTCTAAGGGATCAAACATAATTACAAATTCTTTTCCAAATAATAGTAATTTATAATAAATGTATAAACCAATATAATTTTGATTTTCAAAACATGTCGTGTAATACTAAGATTTCAAATCCTCTCTGTCTTCGATGACTATGGTCACGGTCAAATCCCGTGACAAGACACAGAAAAGATTAATCCCTGAATACAGAACATTCGATCTATCGACATGTACCAGTGATCAGTCCCACTGATTAGGCTCAGAAAAAAACTAGCTTTGATTCACAAGGTCATGATTAGCCCCGTGACAAGGCAAAGAGATTAGTCTTGAAAATAAATATGCAAATGCATCAACGTCTGCCAGCGATCAGTTCTGACTGGCTAGATCCAGAAGGACAAACTCTGTCAGTGATCAATTGCGACTGGTTAGGCTCATAAGAAATATATTTCTGACGTGTGGCCAATGATCAGTGATCGCTGTTATAGACGGTCAAAAATAAAATCTAACTCAAACTATATAAATAGGATGAGTCAGGATTGTATCCTCAAGGATCAAAGGGCTAAGTTGTGTTCAAATTAGAAAATAAAGTGAAGAATTAAGATTTTAAGATTTTGAAAAGACAAAAGAAACAAGTTTGACCGAAATAAAGTTGAGAAAATTAAATTAGAAGAAAGTGCCTCAGATTTTCGAATCCATCCTTTAATCACAGATTTGTATCTTAATTAAAATAATCTAGATCACTAAAAAGTACAAGCCTTGGTGATTAGAAAAAAATAAATTCATGATTAAATTCTAAGCATAGCTTATCTTGCTGAGGAATCGTATCTTTAGATCATGACTCGTTTCTACGTAATCATAAACTATTCAAAAATCTATCTCATGAAACAATAAAAACTACTACTTGAACACATGAATAAAATCATAGAAACTATTCATGTTTGCTAAATATTCAATATTATTTAAAAAGAAAAAGCTTTACGGTGTTCAAATAGTTGATTGCATAAGAAAAGAAAATACACAATAAAATCAGAAAATAAAATACAAATCTAAATTGAAGAACTTCATCTACTCTCCTGAAGATGAAGACTGCCATCCACGCATAGAGTCACTCCCTTCTTCCTCTCTCCTTTTCTTTATAATTTTCTCTCAATTTTTGTTCTTCTTTCTCTCTTCTTTCTGGATCCCTTTTTATAGGCTAAGAATCCTAACCATATTCAATCTTTTGATTCCTCCTGGATTCCTTTTCTTTCACGATTTTAATTCCCTGAGCCGCTGTTCTGCACATCCGTGTCTCAGGCCTCGTTCGGAACCCACTCTCTGTTGCATCGCGTATCAGGCCACGTCCGTGTCCTTGCCGTGTTAAGCCCATTGCTTGCATCAACCGCGTTGCATCTATGTGAAGATCCGCAAAGACCGCATTCAAATTCAAATAACGCTCGAAGCGTGCTCCTAGGCATCAGGCCATGAACCGCGCGCCACAAGTCCATTTCTTGCTCGCCCACTTGAAGCCCCAGGCAATTCAAATCTTGCATGCCAAATCTCACATGTGAACCAGCCAACAGCGCCCAAGTCTCAGCCTCTAAAAAATTAAAAGCCTACGGGTCCCACTCATAATTTTCCTCTTCACAACAATCAAAAATCAGACATTAAAAGTGTGGATCCCTCCAAACAACCGAGCCTTTTTTTTTTTTCTTTTTTTTTATTCATTGGGTTCTTGTCATGCGTCCATATATCTTCGTGTGTCATGCATCTAACAGGCTTGAATTTGGACTCGAACTTTATCTGCACGTGTTGAAGGGCCGTTGCTTGTTGTTTTACGATGAAGTCTTGATAATTAATTATTCTTAAAAAAGAGTATAAAAAGTATCAAATATTAAATAATAATGATTAAATAATAAAGATTTTAATATTTTTTATGTCGTATTTAATGCATAGATCACACCTCCAAACTTGAATTTTGCTCGTCCTCGAGTAAAGAAAAAAATTTAGAGCTAAGTACCATTTAGCTTTGAGTTTCGAATTTCATCAAGTAATTTTCAAAAGAGCTATTGATGTTCAGTAGAGCGTGAATGAGTTATGTAATTGGTGTATTAGTATCAATCAATATGGGAGTTAAGCCAAGAACACAAATCTTTTCTGAATTTTTTTCTAAATTGTCTCTATCTTTATCTCTAAATCGTCTAACTTTCATATGGATAAGTGTATTGTTACTTCCATCTTTTATTTATTTTTTTTTATATTTTTCTAACATTGTACTGCTATTGAGTATTTTAACCCCTTAAACTTTCTGTCTGACCCATGTAGCGAGTTTTCAGCCAATGACTCCCGAACCAGATAGCTTTAAGGCATTAGGTATAAAATATCCGTCAGACTTACTAACTCGAATCAAACAGGCTACGAGTTAAGATTAGCTTTACAATAGAGCTTCTTTGTCCTTCACACCTTTTGACGTGAAACTCAATGTTTGCTTAGGTAAAAAGATCTGGTTACTCAATGAGAAGTACTTGAAAACTCTTTTTTTATAAAATAATTTATTTTATGAAGAAATATATAGTTATTCTATACAAGTCCATTGGAAGTAAACTCTTCTTTGATACTAGTCGGAAGAATTAGAAGTGCTCACAGAAAAAATATTTATATTCTAGACTCAACTTTTTATTGGATTTTCTTAATACTTGATTCTTCGGTATCTTACAAACTCTCTGATCTATACATTAATTTACTTTTAAAAAAATTACTTGGTTCAACTCGATTTTTAAGTGTAATCGGATGCTTAAACTCTAAATACTAACTTATTCGAGGACTTAAAAAAATTTATTTTTTATATTTTTTATTCTCTCTCCAACTTAATCGATATTGTCCTTAATGGAGGAGAGAAAATAAAGGATGTAGACAAAGTGTAAGAAAAGGAGAGATGTCACTTGACCCAGATGTGTACTTGGTTCAGCGTGGCCTTCATGATTCCACTCAAAGTCTTTTCAAAATTAGTTTTCTCCCCAACTTAGTCCTAAACTTAAAAAGAAGGTAAGCTAATAATAAAAAAATTCAAATTTAAAAGCTGGGTTTCCTTTTAACAAGTGCTAAGTTTAAAGTCTTTATTCAGACTTTTATTAAGACTACTTCTAAAAAATTGGATTACCTCCCAACAAGCGCTAAGTTTAAAGTCTTTAGTCAGACTATGTTGATTTTTGTCTATCCGATGTCAAATATTGAATTGATAAATTTCAATGATTTTAGATTGCCGATCTCAGAAAGATAGCTTGCAACCCCATTATTGATAGATTCCATCGAGTTATTGCCAATTTCGGGAAGATAGTGCACAACCCCATTCTTAAACCCTTGTTTGTCAAGAATTTCTCCTATTTATTCTTCTAAAATGCTCATGAATTGAGCTTTTTGGTTAGGAGTAGAGTCTAATGCAATGGGTACCAAGACGGTGTCATTTGATTCTAAACATGCGTACTCAGATGTGACCAAAGGCGGCTTCAGTACTAGAGGAGGTGGTGATTCTAAAGAGAGAGCTATTAAAGCAGGTATTGATTCATATTTCTCAGTCCATGGGGGAGTGGTGCTAAAATTGTGCAGCTCTAATAATGTATTCACATTTTTAGTATTCCCCTTTAGGTCAAAATTGTCCACTCTAAAAGGATCCCAACATGTATGCATTGGGTCCTGAGAAATAATTTTAGGAGTAGCTTCCTTTATCACTTCTTTAGGTACATCCACCTCAAAACAATTTTTAGTTTGTATATTAGGCTATTCTATGATTTTTCTACTCCTAAGTGTCATCGCTTGGGTATGCTCTGGAAAGGTTTCATGGGTATTGGAGCTCTCAGTCATATATTGCTCCTTCATGTCACCTATGGGCTGACTACATAATTCTTCTTCCTCCCTCCTATTGAGTGCAGTAGCTAGTTGATCAATTTGAATCTCTAGCTTGGCTATGGACTTAGTGTGAGAGTGAAAAATTTGGGTGTTCATTTCTAGCCCTTCTAACATGTGTAACACTTTCTCTTCAAATGTCGAATTATAGGCACTTGAAGAGGGTTGCTGAACATTTTGATATTGGTATGCTGTATAAGTTTCCTCCGGATAGCTAGGTTCATGGTTAGACACTGGTTGTGGTGTCTAGGAAAAAATTGGATGGTTTTCCCAACCCAGATCATAGGTGTTGGCAAAAAGATTGTGACGAGCAGTCTGAGTTTGGGCCTGATAAGTAGTTGTGATGTTTAGAAAAAAATTGGATGGTTTTCCCAACCCAGATCGTAGGTGTTGGCAAAAGGATTGTGATGAGCAGTCCGGGTTTGGGCTTGATAAGTTTGCTTATGCGCAAACTCCCAAGATCGATATGTGGTTGGATATTCACTAACCAGGTGGTTGGAACTCGAACATATGTCCACACATGCAGAGATGAGGCAGGAGAGTGTCTCATATTCAATAGACGGTCAATTTTCTGGGACAACTCTTCTACCTTATTGTGGATATCTATGGAGTTTCCAACCTCATCGATTCCATCTCTATTGGGTTCATACATGGGTGTATAAGGGTCATAAGTATAAGAAGAAGGGGTAAAGTATTCCCTTAATTGGCAGAAAGGTTCAGCCTCAATGGGTGCAGCCATATTATTAGGATAAAACACAGATTCAAGCTTTTTATTGATTTTTTTATTTTTAGATTTTTGTTAAAATGAGAGAAAAGGATGAAAGAAATTCTAAAGATGAGAACCTAAAGAGTCCTAAATCTAAGGATAGCTGCGAAGAGTTTTATTAGGTTTAATGTTTGTAGGTTAGCAATCAAGTTATGCAAGCAATCCTAACTAATGGTTATCCTAGATATAGACAGCTCTTAACTGTTTCAAGATCGCCTTCGAGCACTCCAAGTAAAAGACTAGCCATTCAACTGATCAAGTAAATGTAAAGTTGGTGGGGGTCCCCCCATTGCTTTCTTTAGACATCAATTAAAATTGGTCAGATAAGCGAACGGAACCAATTAAATAACCACCTTCCTTCGGAACCTTGTTCCTAAACCATTTTTCTAGACACCGGTCAAAATAACTAACCCTAATCCGGTCTAACTCTTCGAGTTCCTTGTCTTATCGAGCTCGAGAGTCCTTAGGGGCCAATGTCTAATTGATTTTAGGTTAAAGGCTTGGGTTAATGCAATTGCAGGATGGTGGTTTGTGAGCTAAGAAAGGGTGATAAAATCTTCATCTTATCTTGTTTAGGGTTTGTGCCCTTAAGATGTATTATGAAGATGCTATGCAAAGAAACAAGATATCTAATTTTTTTTTTTTAATTTTTTTATTTTTGTTCTAATATCATTATATGTATTATGCAATTTTTTTATTTTTTTTGTGCGAAACAATCATGCCAATGATCTCCGGCAATGGCATCGAAATTTGATCGCTGTCACAGGCAGTCAAAAATAAAATCTAACTCAAACTATATAGATAGGATGAGTCGGAATCGTATCCTCAGGGATCAAAAGGCTAAGTTGTGTTCAAATTAGAAAATAAAATAAAAAAATTAAGATTTTAGCATTTTGAAAAGACAAAAAAAATAAGTTTGACAAAATAAAGTTGAGAAAAATCAATTAGAAGAAAGTGCCTCAAATTTTCGAATCCATCCTTTAATCACAGATTTGTATTTTAATTAAAGCAATCTGGATCACTAAAAACTACAAGCCTTAGTGATTAGAAAAATATAAATTCATGACTAAATTTCGAGTATAGCTTATCTCGCTGAGCATGAATCGTATCCTTAAATCACGACTCGTCCCTACGAAGTCATAAATTATTGAAAAATCTATCTCTTGAAACAATGAAAACTACTATTTGAACACATGAATAAAATCATAGAAACCATTCATGTTAGCTAAATATTCAATATTATTTAAAAAAAAAAAATCTTACAATGTTTAAATAGTTGATTGCATAATAAAAAAAAATACATAATAAAATCAAAAAATAAAATACAAATCTGGATTGTAGAACTTCATCTATTCTCCTGAAGACGAAGACTGCTATCCGCGCATAGAGCCGCTCTCTTCTTCCTCTCTCCTTTTCTCTACAATTTTCTCTTAATTTTTGTTCTTCTTTTTCTCTTCTCCTTGGACCCCTTTTTATAGGCTAAGAATCTTGACCATATTCAGTCTTTTGATTCCTCTCGGATTCCTTTTCTTTCTTGGTTTTAATTCCCTTAGCCGCTGTTCTGCGCATCCGTGTCTCAGGCCTCGTTCGAAACCCACTCTTTGTTGCATCGCGTATCAGGCCACGTCCGTGTCCTCACCTTGTTAAGCCTGTTGCTTGCATCAACTGCATCGCATTCGTGTGAAGATCCGCAAAGATCGCATCCAAATTCAAAAAATGCTTGAAGCATGCTCCCAGGCATCAGGCCATGAACCGCGTGCCACGATTCCACATCTTGCTTGCCCACTTGAAGCCCCAGGCCATTCAAATCTCGCACGCCAAATCCCACGCATGAACTAGCCAACAGCACCCAAGTCTCAGCCTCCAAAAAATTAAAAGCCTACGGGTCCCACTCAGCTTTGAAAGGAAGTGCATAATTCTTTTCTTGTTATTTAATGGCAGGGGAGCATCCTGAATTGATGGGAGCATCCCTTATCAGTTCTAGCCTATACTATGAACTGAACCTATTCACTTATTTTAAAGTTTTGAACACGTTTCAATTATCAAACTGAAATTCAAGAACAACATCCTATGAACTACCACTTGTTACTGAGCTGGTATTCTTTTAATGGTTTTTGAAATTTATAAATGCAATCATGGTTCTTTATATATTAGCAAAACTATTTTTTTGCATAACCTTTGTTGTAATGGCTTCATTATTAAAATGCCTTGAAGACGAAAAGTGGTCATTATATTAAATTTAGATCTTTCAGCCCTGCCTTCTAAATTTTCCTGGTTAAATATGCAATGAACCCTCCATGTACATATTGTTTCAAATTATGGCATATAACTTTCCTATGTTTGCTATTATCTGCATGTTTTAAGAAGCATGCCATTTTGATACTAATGGTACCATTGTGATGAAAATAATGAGTGTTATGTCATTAGCAGGAAGTACCCTCCCTGAAGAATCTCACACCAGCAGTAGCAGACAAATGGAGGATCCATCTCAGAGATACAAGCAGAGCACTGTGGCTCAACCTGTAGTCGAAGTTACATTACATGACCAATTTCAGATGAACAATGAAGAGAAGCTTAGTGACACCATACTAAATAATTATAGAGGTTTGTTATTGCATCCTCGGAGACACAATTGTGATCTTAAGCTAGGTGTGGAGGTTTTTCATGTTTCTTCTACTTCCACTATTTCCTGTTGTTCTTTTCCTTGATATCACCCACTAGAATTTGAGCCTCGGATTATGTATAGATGTGCCTTATGCTGCAAATATTCTTATTACCAAGGATCAAGATTTTAAATCCCATTGGACAGAAGTGTCCTAGTATCTCTATGGAATGGAATGCTCCACTGTCCCATCCCATCCCGACAGCTATCCCGGTAGATATCCAATGTCTCTTTCCCCTTGTTCTTTCCTTTTTTTCTTTCTTTTTTTTCTTTCTTTTTTTCTTTTCTTTCTTTTTCTTCTCCCTTCCTTTTTTTTTCCATGCATTCTTCTTTCTTTTTCTTATCACTTTCTTTCTTTTTTTTCCTTTTTCTTCTTCTTCCTCTTTCCTTTCTTCCTTCTTTCCATCCTTTTTGTTTCTTCTTCCTCCCTTTCTTTCTTTCATTTTTCTTCTTCCTCTTTCCTTTCACCTTTTCCCTTTCTTTATCTTACTTTCTTTCTTTCCTCTTTTTTCTTTTCTTCCTATATTGATGGGTTTCGGAGTCCCGACCCTGTCCCAATCCTATTTTCTCACAAAGTCACAAGAACGGGAAGGGACAGCCAGGATGCCTCTTGTCTCGCTAGGACATAAAATCTTGCTGCTTATTGAAAACAAACTTTATTCAAATTTATCCAATTGGCTGAGCAATTGATAATCAAGTAAACAACAGCACAAAAGCTTAAATATAGGGTAAAGATACACTGAAAACAGAAGCTTCTTTTTGTGATCCCTAGAATATAATTCAGTAGAAGGGATCTTGTGAACATCATGGCTACATGATGCTGATTGCTCCCTATGCTTGAAATACACTTGCATGAATCTTTGAACAAAGGGATGGTAAGACTTGTCTGTTGTTTTGCTTACATTCTGTCATATGATAATACAGGAGATGATATCATTCAGGTTCCTGAGATAGGAAGCACTTTAAGTGATGAAAGTATTCATGGTCCACTAGTACCTGCTGTTGTGGTTCCACCACATGCTGAGATTCAGATTCCTGAGTCTGAGCAGAGTGTTAGAGAAGCTCAAGGAAAAAATGACTGGGATGTGCTGAAAAGCATTGTCTATGGGGGTTTAATTGAATCTGTGACAAGCCTTTCTGTTGTATCATCTGCAGCTGGAACTGATGCTTCAACATGTAAGTACCAGTATTCTTATTACTGAAATAGGAAGTTAGCCACTTTTAGTTTAATTTTGTATAAACATTCGATGTCATCTAAATGATAAGCAGTAGTGATTATCAGTTACCTTAAATTTGTTGCAGAGTAACATTTATTACACATTTGGAGTGCTCTATCTATCCCTTTTTCTAAAATATGTTAATTGCTTCGTACCTATTATTAAATTATTTTTTTTTATCATATAAATTGATTGTGGATTATCAACCACCCAAATAAGAAAATATAAAGTACTTCCATATCATGTTGTCTTGTTTCAAAGAAGTTGAACCAAAGGCTAGATGATAAGATGTACAGATATAGAACTGTGAAGTATTTTTGCTTCATGTACCAGATCGCTTTTTTGTGAACTTGGAAATCATGTGACATTAACGTGAAGGATTATGGCTAGCAAAATATAGCCTTATCCAAATATATGGAACTTTGGTCTGATTAGTCGTGTGGTTGGTCAAGCTTATTTGTTATTCTAAGATTTTCAAGAGCAAATATTCTTCTTACTGCTCATGAACATGACACTCATACTACTCAGATAGGGTAGTTCAGCACCAACCTTCGCTCTGATACAAAAATTATTGCAAGAAAGAGCTACTAGTAGATCTTAACACTTAAGGATAGTTTGATGGTAGGATTTTCAGCTTGTGTAAGCTAGTCATAGACCTTGCAGAACTAATAGGTTCTTGAGTTCAATTTTTGTTCAATCTAAGTTGTTGATGGCATAACTTTCCAGGCTTTATCCTGAAATGTTTCTTACCAATGCAAAAAGAAGGATGTAAATTGATCTCATTTGTTCCAGGACCTATTAGGAAAGAAGTTATCAATCATATCCAAATCCAACTTCTGCTGATGAATCTACAAATGAGTTCCCATATTCCGCTTTTTAACATGTGGCACGCAAGTTTCAAAACCCTGCATTTTCTTTGGCATGTAACCTGTGAAGGGAGTAGTCCTATGTAAACAGAGTTGCCCCACTGCAGGAGTACATGATTTGTTCTACTCATCTCTGAGCTCCTCACATCCAGTCAAAGAAAATTCAATCTCTTCTTTTTTATAATCATCACAAAATCTCATGTTATCAAGTTGGTTGAGTGCTGACAATGTCCAATTCATTTAAAACATGCTAGCTGATTCTCAGACATCCTTTTGTGTGCATAATTTTAAAATGTTTTGAAATAGGATAGTGGAACAGCTGAAACCCTCAACGATACATTTCCAGTGGATCAAAAGAGACAACCTCCAAAACAGATTTGATACAAGTCAGTCGATCATTTTAATTTCTGGCCTAAGCAACCCTCAACAGCACAGTTTTGGCATTTTGCTGTGTTGCTTGACTTGGATCCTCTCCAGTTCAACCCTGAACTAGAGAGGATCTGAACTCCTCACTCTTAGGTCCATTTAACCTGCCCAGGCCACTGGAAATAACATAGACCACCAGAAAGGATCATGTAAAGCTTTGTTCACCCGGGATAAACACTATTATACATCCTGTTTTCCAAAACAAATTATTTCCACAGAACAGGGAATCAGTAATCTGTCTATCATTAATTTATCCAGATGTCACCTATTGTGATATAAATATATAATAGCCTTTCTGTTTCAGTAAGTTCCAGCTCTACAATTTTCCCTAATTGGCTTACACATTCATGCGATTTGAGCTTCTGAATATAGCACCAAATTCTTCCCTACCTCATGGTCCCACTCTTGGATCATTTCCTAAACCCTTCTTCAATACAGGCTGGATGCCTACTTGCTCTTCATGTAACATATGGATACAATAAGTTCCATATTTTGTTGCTGTTTTTGGTACGAGTGTCAAACCTCATGGAAGAAGTGGAGGATTGGCCTTAGGTACATACTGTTTTGGAAAAGTAAGTCCAGGCTATGAAAGAAAACCCAATTCATATAAAGAAAGGAACCTTAATTGAATAATGGAAGGATCATCATTTTTTGTTGTAACTGAAGTTGTTTTTCTTTTCCTCCTTGCTTTAAGAATATATGCCTGTTTTCACTCCCTTATGATACCAAATTGAAATCACCAACTTAAAAAAAAAAAAAAGAATCAGTTGAAGTTACCAATCTCTGTGTACCATCTCGTTACTGCTAGAGAAAACTCATTTCAAAATAGTGAGTGATTTTCATCTCCTCTCTCTCTCTCTCTCTCTCTCTCTCTCTCTCTCAATATCTTTGCATAATCAACCACTGTTAAGTGTTATACAAATATTCCATACTATTGAAGTTTTAAAATTAGTAATAGAAAGAAAGACCATTCCCATGGTAAAGTATTTCAGAGTGAAGGCCAATTCCCATATCTAAGTATGTTAGCTTGATTATAAAGAATTAGGTGTTTACTTTATAAAACTGAACATTTCTACATCAATATATACAGTCTTATGTTTGTGTGGGATCTTAGCTGTTTAATAACAGACCAAGATAATTAGAATATACTCCTTTATAGAAAAATATGCATATAAACCTGATTTTCCTTATTCCTTTGGCTTGTATTATTCACTTTATTTTCTATAAAGCTGAAGGTCATATGATCCTTTCATTTTCTTGCAGTGAAAATTGTTGCTTTGGGATTGGCAAACCTGGCTGGTGGATTCTTTGTAATTGTCCATGATGTAAGTAGTTTCTCTAGCCATTTTTGCTTAAAATCTTGTGTGTGAAGCCTGAAAATTTGTGCTTGCAGTAACACTACTTTTGTTCTATAAGTCTTACAAGGTGAGATTGATTAAAGGTAATAATCAACATCTATGGATGGTAAAAGCATATTCATGAACTGTTAGAAAGAATCATTTTCTATTAAAGAATGTACGTTTCTGTTCATCATTCTACGATAAAGTTCTTTATCTCTAGAGGATTGCTAGAGACAGTGATCCAGTTATCCAAAGCACTCTCTCAAGCGGAACCCTGTGTGTCCCGTGTAATATTCTTATATCACGATATAAGGTTGTATAGCTAATAGGAACTCACTGGTGTATGAAATAGGTAGAAAAGAACCTGCAGAATTGTATCTACAATGATAAATGAATGTGTAGAGAATTTCTGACCATTGCTGGATATAAGTGGAACATGCATATAGAGAGCATAGGAATAGCATCAATGTGGGATGGGACAGAACTAGCTGACATGGTATGAACATGGCTGGAAGAGTTGCTTAAGTGTATATAAACAAATAACAAGAGGAAGAAGACCTAGCATAACATGGTTGGAAGTCGTGGGAAAATATAAATAGAAGCTTTAGTAGCACTAATGACCTAGTACATTGTACCAGTATGTATCAGGCAATACTATGCTATACCGGTATGTATTGAGCAATACCATACTGTGCTGGTAGCGAACTAGTATGCGGTATAGGGAGTATTCGGTATGCTGAACTGACCCTATACAGGGCATAGTAATATAAGGTCCATTTCGAGATTGTGAACCTTGCAAGAGATGTTTTTTAACAAAATTCATTAATAAAAATGATAATAAAGCTAATCCTAGATAGATAGGACCAAGGTCCCTGTATCGGTACCGGATGGCGTACCGATGCCGGACCGGTACGATACCGACGCCAGACTGGTACGGTACCGATGCCGGACCATACCGACACATGGTATGCTTCGACATACCGGTTCGGTACAAATACAAAATTTTTTTTCCTCTTCATTTTTTTTTTGGGTGTTCAAGTTAATAATTCATAAATACAACCCCAAAATTGCATTATATTGCATTTTATTGACATATTTAGGTTCAATTTTGAGTTAGGTAGCGGTACAAAGACTCTTGATCCAAAATTTCAAATATATATTTGTTTACATTATATTACAACTATGTTATCTTAAAATTAAAGAAAAAATATATAAAATATGTATTAAAATGTATCTAAACGTTTAAGTACAAAGCACAATAACTGATATACTAACCTCAAGATGTACTCTGCATTTAATTTCTCGTCAAGTATCTGTGACGCTCGTAGATATCTGGATGATCAAGATAATCTGGAGAGACATCAGTCCAACCTTTTATCCAAGCTGCATCGTACTCTTGAATATTCATCCCATAAGGCATCTTATCTGAATTGTAAGACATCTCAGATCTCTCACTCAAACTCTGGCTCTGAGAAGTATCCTCAGGATGATGATACGACTGTGGAAGAGTCCATCCAAATATGTCGGTAGCAAAATCTGATCCGTAAGATGCTTCAGGCTGCATAGGGTGGTAATCACTAGAAGACGATGCCTCAGATGCACCATATCCATATAGATCATAAGGTGGCTGCGGATAATAGAATCCATAATGCGATGATGATCCAGATACATCCATGGATCCTACTCCACATGCAAGATCATCTGCAACTGCATCGTATGCTGGACGACTTCTAGGAGCCTGTTGTCTATATGAAATCGACTCCTTATGGTCTCTACCGACTCGTCCACCATGATCCCTATCTTGTGTGGCATGTGTAAACTGGGGCTCACCGATAAATCGAATATCACTTCGTGGCTGTATCTCATAAATAGTGATCTTCGATCCTCCAGTTTCTTCCTGATCATCAGATCCATTGCTACTACTACTTGTATCATCATCACTCTCTCGTATTCGAATCTGAGCCAGATAGCTCTTGTACTCTCGCGAGTGGTGCACGTGCAACTGTCTTTTCTTTTCTTCCTCTTGTGCCCCTCTGTTATTTTGAATTAACTGTAAGATAACACTAATTTTGTATATTTTTTATTTGATAATAATTTTTACTATTTAAATATTTACAAAAAAAATTTCAAAAAAATCTCAAGTTAGATTCAAATATTTTAATTGCTTAAATCATTCAAAATATTATTCTCAATTGCATACCAAACTCTGATTTTTTATTTTTTATTTTTTAATAATTTTTGTATAAATAAATATATGTTAAAAAATAGTTGATTAATTAAAGTCAACGAACGTCATGCTCTAAATTTTTTTCTTATAAATATCTGCAAGTATAACAAAACATAATAGTTTAATGATAATTAAAAAATATATATATAAATTTAAAATAATTTTAATAATAATTTTAAAACTTATAAATTCAAAATAAATATATTATATGCTTCAAATAATATTTTTAAATTAACTAAAATATAACACTATTTTTATATATTTTTTATTTTATAATATTTTTTTATTATTTAAATAATTATAAAAGTATTTTTTTATTTCAAATATTTCAAAAAAAATTTTAAGGTTAGATTTAAGTAGCTTGAATCATTCTAAATATGATTTCAAAACTCTGATTTTTTTCTTAAAATTTAATTTTTTATTAATTTTTAAATGAATAAATATATAAAAATATTTAAAAAATTAATAATTAATAAAAATTAATAATTTTGGTATCATCATGTAGATCTTCCAAAAATCTATCACATATAATTAAATCATACCAAAATCACAAAATTTTGGCATGATTTCCTCTTATTTTCATACTTCCTCATTTTTATCCTATTTTTAACAACAAAAATAAAAAAATAAAATATTTACTAAGAGAATAACATATTATCTTACCTCCGATCAAAGACCAGCCTCTCCTCGAACCACTCTTGCAATTTGACGGAGTTTTTTTCTTTTTTTCTAATTTTTCAGAGGTCTCAACGGTTTCATTAAGACCAAAGCTCCTTCAGGAGTTCTCTGAGACTTCTCAGAGAACTCTAGGCACTGGGCTGCCACTTAAAAACAGCCCAGGCCCCACTCCCCTCCCCACTTTTTCACGTGGGGTTGTCAGCACGGTTCGGTTCACGTCGAATCGGTGCCAAACCATTTCATACCGCTCGGTTTTGGGCGGTATGGACCGGAACCGCACCGAACCGGATGGTTCGGTGCTGTTCGGAGGGGTTTTCCAAAAAAATCCCCCGGGCGTCGGTCCGGTTCTGTACGCCCCGTATCGGGTGGTTCGGCCCAATACGGCGAACCCTGGATAGGACAATGCGATGGTTAGGGTCATGGTTATGGAATTCTCATCTTTGGACATGTAGAGATATGATAAAAGAAATAACATCACCTTTGATACACTTCTGGGAGTTATAATCACTGACATGCTATCCTTATCCAATCAGCCTATCTACATGGAATTGACTTTATGGATCAACATATGATTCCTCAATGCATGAAATCTGCTTAATTATAGATTTCAATGGGTTTCTACATAAACACATGTAAGTGCTATATATATATATATATATATATATATATATATATATATATATATATATATATATATATATATATATATATATATATATGTATGTATGTATGTATATATATATATGTATGTATGTATGTATGTATATGTATGTATGTATGTATGTATATGTATGTATGCATGTATGCATGTATGGATGCATGCATGCATAGGCTCTTTTTGCTACTAAAAAATTTTTTTTGTAAAAATTGTATTTTATAATCCAAAGAGAAGAAGTTGACTTCCTGAATAATCCACTTCCATGGCATAAAAGGATGGAACTTGTTATCCAATAAAAGACTGGTAAGCTGATGTGACAAATAATTGAAGTAAAAAATTTAGCATTAGAATGTAACCAATTAGAAGTATACAGAGGGTACATGCGAAATTTGTGCATTAAGTTGATTCACAGAACAAATTGAAATTTCATGAGATTATTGAAATCTGTTGCTTTTTTAGTTCCATTCTCTTACAGTTCTACTGAAAGAGTTTGAGCCAGCCGATCACCGTGGATAATTTCTTCTTAAAATGTGTCTGAATATGATTTTCAAATTTAAAAGTTACTACTTAGATGAACATCTTTCGGTGCTTATAAGCTCAGTTGAACATATTTTTCTAACAGATTTTCAAACTGAGTGCATGAAAATTTCTCTTACATTTTGGTTTTTGCCAAGCAGCTTTTTGAACTAAGAAATGCTCAAGATGAAGCTACTGATCAAAAGGGTGAACCAGCTGGTCGTTACTGGGAAGTTCTTGGGAGAAGAGCAAATTTCAAGCTGCATGCAACTATAGCCATATTATCATACTTATTAGTTGGGATCATGCCACCTCTTATTTATGGCTTTTCATTCCGAGAAAGCAACAACACAGAATACAAGCTTATAGCTGTTGCTGCAGCAGGTCTCCTATGCATTTCATTACTGGCTATAGGGAAGGCCCATGTTAAGCCTCAGAAGGCATATATCAAATATCTATTGTCATACCTTAGTCTGGGCGTGTCAGCATCTGGCCTTTCTTATGTAGCTGGGTTGATGATCAGCAGACTCCTGGAGAAGCTTGGTTTGTTTGACAGTAATGCATCTGTGTCTGCACCTCCTTCCATTATTCATAGAGATATAAGCTCAACAGTTCCGGCATGGGCATCCTACTGAATGAAACCAGAAGCACGTTACCTTATGAAGTCATTTATTTATTGGCGAATCCATTAGTAAGTTTACTCCCATTTTTCACCGAGGATGGTAGGAAATGCTGTGGCTTTCATCTGACATGTATTTTCTGATGGTTTGTGTACTGTGGCGAAACATTTCAGTAATAAGCTGGAACGTGAGATAGTCATGTTCATCGCATAAAGATTGTGGAGCATGATGACCGCTATTTCTAATGACAATCAAGCATGATGAGAGATCCCAACATATGATGGACCTATCAGTTTTGTCTTGAGGAACTGGACAATGAATCTTCTAGGTTATGCTTGTGCCCTAGTTGTTCATGCAAGAGCAATTTTGTATTGTTAAGAGAGTTTAAATGGCATTTCAATTCTGTATTGTTGGCTTGTTGATCCCACTTCATGTTGATCCGCACAGGTTCAAGTTGTTGCAGCTCTAAATCCAATTATTTCTAATAGCAGCCTGAATTGAGATATTGTTACTCCTCCCTTCTCCAATTTTCCATTTTCTTGGATCATTTAGGATGCCTGGGAGCAGGGTCGGTTTTAATCTCTGATTTGGCAGATCACTGTCGAGCATTTGCTGCTCATGAACCAGAATATAGCTTGAAGAGATTTTCTTTGGCATCGTGTTTGCTGAGAAGAGGTTTCTCTAAGAACTGACACTTCTAATGGCTTGACGCCAAAAGCCAAAATTGATTAATTATCTCCTGCTCACCAATCTGTCTATTGCATCAGCCTCTTAATTCGACGGTTTTTTCAGCTGAAAGATCTTAGGGAAAAGGTTCGTTGGGCCAAAAGGATTAATTTGATCAAATTGATTCTACTTGCTTGACCGTTTCTTAGGGAAGAGTGGTACTTACTTCTGTGCTAGATCGTTTCTTGTAATGAAGTATACCCTTAAAGTTATATTGGTGCATCTGGGAGCAGCCCTTACAGGGACAAATAGGAGTCGCATCTTAGCTATTGTAAGGTAGGTTTTTTTATCAGTTCCCATTATTCTTTGCTTTTGAATTAGCTGTGTACATCAAACTTGTCATCATGTGCTACCACTACCTAATCGCAAACCAATGTTAGACATCATGCATTCCAGATTTTAAAGTTGAAAAATGTTAGTTTTAGATGCACAACTTTGAAGAAAGGATTCCTATGAGATGACTCTGAGGAAATTTCTAAGCACCTTAGTGATGACTGACGCAGTTGGCTCGATGATTGCTATGTGATTCAAAATTATAATGTTTTGGATCATGCCATAGATCGGTCAGGGCATAAGGTTGGTCACCTATATTGGTTGCTCTACCAAATGGTTAAATAGTGACAGCTCAGGCTATTTTGAATTGGGTCAATATGGCTTGACTCCAATCTTTATTTTCTTTTCAGTTTTCTTACTTTTAGTAGCTCTTTAAGCTGGAAATGATGGGCTCACTACAACAATAAAGCTGATTTATTAAGGATTAAGACTTTGTTTGAAATTGTTGTTGGCAGCAGAGCTTTTGAAAGCAGAGCTTTTGAGAAATAGAACTTTTAGAAGTAGAGCTTTTACAAAAAGTTATTTGTCATTTGATAACCATATTGATAAAGTACTTTAGAAAAAGTAAAACAGCTTCTTGATATTAACCAGAAAGTACTTTTGAAGAAAATTTCAAAATATAGCTTTTTTCAAATAGACTTTTTTAGCTTTCCAGCAAAACTAAAATAACTTTTCGATATTTTTATTAAATATTATGATATCACTCCAAAGCATTTTCTGAGAGTCAGAAAGTACTTTCTGGCATTCTAAAAACTCAGCCAAATATAGTCTAAGACTCCTGAAAAATAACTATCAACTAAGAAAGTTGAAAGGATCAACTCAAGATTTAGTTATAGCTAGGATAATACTTTGGATGTGCCTTCTCTTAATGCCCTTACAATATTGTCAGTCACCATCTCTCATTTGCAGCAAGCTTGTGGACATCATTCTCACCCACTAAAATTTTGAAATTATGGAACATTTTAAATCTGAAAGACATTGATTCCTTAAGTAGACTATGCCTAAAATGCATGACAACAAGTGAACAGAACAAGAATGAGGTCATAAGACGAGGTAATCATGCATAGAGTTGTTACTAGGTAAGGGAGGACGAGATATGATTATTCTCATCTGTCAACTATTCATGAGTATTTTCAACAGAAGAACTGTTCACTACGAAGTACAAATAGAAGTTCCAAGAAATATTTTTTACAAAAAAGGAAATTGAATTGCGTAGCCGGCTATTCTTGTCGTGGTCATGAACAGTGGACTATCATTTTCTTATTATCCTCATATCTTACATGCACTCGGTGTCGGTTTATAAGTTCTCTCTTTTACCCACTTTTTATGCTCTATTTTTTGAATGATAATTATACTATAATGCACTAAGGATAGTTTTTTGTGGAAACATGACGTGTACAAGGACGTCTAATCTACCATCAACTTTATGGTCATGTCATTCTCGAGATCCAATTATTGAAGAGCGATAACAATGACATCAACTACAAGTATCAAACATGATGGCTGCATGGAATACCTAGCTCCGCATTTTTTTTCAAAGCAAATTCATAGGTCCCGTCGACCTGCACTCTTCCTCTAATTCTCCTGCTTCTTGCAAACTTAGGAGACTTTGTACTCATCATGCATACTACCGTAAATCTGAACTCATACTATAAATACTGTAATACTAACATGGGGAAAGCAGCTCACTAACCCCATTATGCTCCAAAAAAACAATGACATAAATTAGAAGTGGATGGGTAAATAATAACCGCATTCATGCATCATACGCATTGTTGGGTGGATGTCTGGCCAGGACACCACCTCCCAAGATCCTTTCAGTACCACGCGATGCAGCAGGAAGAAAGAAGAAACAAAACAAAAGGAAAAATAATCAAAATACGTGGATCAGCCACAAAAGGGCTCGCCTCCACGGGACATGCAAACTTCACTATGAAAAGAAAATTTTACAAGAGGAGACATCACCCTCAACCCTTGTACACCCAATTCTCTCTCACATGAAGTTTCCCTCACAAAAGCTCTCTCTCTCTTGGAGACCCCCCTGAACCCCTGAAGAGCCTGGCGACCGCTGTCCAGGAGCCTCCTGCTCCTCTCTCACAGCGCTCTAGCCTCTCTCTCTCCTCGGATTTGTACGGCGGCGAGAAACCGAAAACCACCTTCTCTGTTTCACGATCAGGCCTTTTAAAGGCTTAAACGAGACTTTAAACCTTGATTAGAGAGGGTTTAGGAGTCCTAAACAAAGCCAAGAAACCCCCCGACCGTCGGATCAAGACCGGGAGCCTCCTCGGCCCTTAGATCGCGTCCGGTCCACGAAATAGTGCCGTGGACCGCGAGAAACGCGTGAGAAATGCCCACGCGGTCCACAGACCGCGCCGTGGACCACCCGATCCACGGTGGACCGGGGCAAGGGGCCAGCAGGCCTGGGTCGCGCGTCCTGCGCGGGCCTGGGCCTGGGTCGCGCATCCCGCGTGGGCCTGAGTCGCGCGTCCCGCGCGGGCCTGGGTCCCGCATCCCACGCGGGCCTGGGACGCGCGTCCCGCGCGCCGCCGCCTGCGGCCGCGCCGCCGCCGCCGGTCGCCGCCGGTCCTCCGCCGCCTCGATTCTCGTGCCAACTTCAAAAGCTCGTATCTCCTCCATCCGAGCTCCGTTTCAGGTGATCTTGGTCTCGTTGGACTCCATTTTTCGCCGCGAACCTCGCTGTGGGCTCAATGTGGGCTGAATCTTGAGGCATCAAATCCTAACAATCTCCATCTCGACTCGATATTCGGCCTCCTCCAAACTCCGAGAGCTTCTGGATCTCCTCGCCCCCATGCCCTGGGGCAATCGCCTGCTGATCATGGATGGGCAAACATGGGAGTCGAGCCAGGCTGCTCGATCCCATCTCCATCGTATGCTGTGCTCCTCCTGACCTGAGACCTGCTCGGGGCATCATCCTGCGGCAATAGGAATCTTACCTTGCGACGTCGCCTCTCGTCCTCCCGAGTCTCCTGTCTCGTGCCCGATCCGCCTCCTGGAGCTCCACCTCGCTCTGGGCTCCACCTGGCTCCCGATGCTCCACCTCGCACTGGGCTCCCTACCAGGTAATAATGTCCTCTGCTCCCCTTCTTCCCCTCCAGCACAATCCTATCGCCGCGTAGCACCCTCAGGATTCCTCCACCAGCTACCGTCCTGTAGCCTCTCGAATCCAGTCTGCTAAGTGAGATAAGATTCTGCCTGAAATCGGGTATGTATCGGACCTCCCCCAATCTCCTCACTGCACCGTCATGTGTCCTCCAGTTGACCGTCCCAATGCCTCTGATCGCACAGCTCGATCTATCCGGCAGATATACAGTGCTCTCACTGTTCTCCAGGGAGTCAAACTGCTCCTCTCTGCAACACACATGATAGGGACATGCAGAATCTAATATCCACTGCTGGAAAGAAGCAGATACCTCGTCAGATATCTCAAAGACATCTCCATCTAAATCACTGCCGGCCGTCGCTACAGCAGCCATCGTCCGATTTTTCAGTTGAGGGCAATCTCTGGCTAGATGTCCCAACTCCTCACACCGGTAACACCTGATTTTGCTCAAGTCCCTCCTGGACTTATACCGCCCTCGTTGCGATCTCCTGTTGCTCCGTCTACCGCCTCCTGCACCTCCAGAAGCCACCAAAGCTGAGCTATCGACACCTGAGCTCGAAGCTGGGTTCTCCCTCCTGAGAACCTCGTTCTGGAGTATCGCCACGGTGACCTCGTCCATCTTGATAGTGCTCTTCCCCACTAGAAGAGCAGTCACCAAGGACTCGTACGAAGAGGGAAGCGACGCCAGCAAAACCAGCGCCCTGGTCTTCTCCTCAACGTTCTCGCCAACGCTGAGAAGGTCGGTGAGGATCTTCTGGAAGTGGCTCAAATGCTCCTGCACGCTCTGTCCCTCAGTAATCCGTAGTTGGTAAAACTGCCTCCAGAGGAAAAGAGTATTGGTGAGAGACTTCGTCATGTACAACTCCTCGAGCTTCGACCACAGCACCGTCGGGGAAGTCTCGCTCAGCACATGGATCACCACCTCATCCACCAGGTACATGCGGATGGTGCTCACCGCCTGCATCTGTAGCAGTTTCCAATCCCGCACCTCCATGGTGGTCGGCTTCTCATCGCACAAGAGAGCATCGATCAACTCCTGTTGGATAAGCACGTCCTTCACCCTTGCCTGCCACAAGGAGAAATTGCTCTTACTATCGAACTTGTTGATCTCCATCTTGATTGTTCCTGTTTTCTCCATCTTCAGTCTTGCTCACCACCACTGCAGTCTGCGTCCTTGTACCGCCTTGCTCTGATACCACTTGTTGGGTGGATGTCTGGCCAGGACACCACCTCCCAAGATCCTTTCAGTACCACGCGATGCAGCAGGAAGAAAGAAGAAACAAAACAAAAGGAAAAACAATCAAAATACGTGGATCAGCCACAAAAGGGCTCGCCTCCACGGGACATGCAAACTTCACTATAAAAAAAAAAATTACAAGAGGAGACCTCACCCTCAACCCTTGTACACCCAATTCTCTCTCACATGAAGTTCCCCTCACAAAAGCTCTCTCTCTCTTGGAGACCCCCCTGAACCCCTGAAGAGCCTGGCGACCGCTGTCCAGGAGCCTCCTGCTCCTCTCTCACAGCGCTCTAGCCTCTCTCTCTCTCCTCGAATTCGTACGGCAGCGAGAAACCGAAAACCACCTTCTCTGTTTCACGATCAGGCCTTTTAAAGGCTTAAACGAGACTTTAAACCTTGATTAGAGAGGGTTTAGGAGTCCTAAACAAAGCCAAGAAACCCCCCGACCGTCGGATCAAGACCGGAAGCCTCCTCGGCCCTTAGATCGCGCTTCGGTCCACGAAATAGTGCCGTGGACCACGAGAAACGCGTGGGAAATGCCCACGCGGTCCACAGACTGCGCCGTGGACCACCCGGTCCATGGTGGACCGGGGCAAGGGGCCAGCAGGCCTGGGTCGCGCGTCCCGCGCGGGCCTGGGCCTGGGTCGCGCATCCCGCGTGGGCCTGGGTCGCGCGTCCCGCGCGGGCCTGGGTCCCGCATCCCACGTGGGCCTGGGACGCGCGTCCCGCTCGCCGTCGCCTGCGGCCGCGCCGCCGCCGCCCGCCGCCGGTCGCCGGCGGTCCTCCGCCGCCTCGATTCTCGTGCCAACTTCAAAAGCTCGTATCTCCTCCATCCGAGCTCCGTTTCAGGTGATCTTGATCTCGTTGGACTTCGTTTTTCGCCGCGAACCTCGCTGTGGGCTGAATCTTGAGGCGTCA